>NW_026562448.1:235000-297500 GCF_027474105.1 Poeciliopsis prolifica
GACTGTCTGCAGAAGACTGCAGACCTCCGGCTGCACGGCTCAATATATAGAGGCTGCAGGGGGAGGAGCTACAGGCTGTACTTAATCTGCACACACACACACACACACCGAAACACACACACACACCGAAACACACACACACACACACACTGGTATCTGACCAGCCGCCTCACTGCTGATTTGATCACTGAGTCTCTGGTGTGCAGAAAGGAGGAGCTGCTGATTGGCTGGAGGAAGTTGCTGCTCTGAAGGGCCCTATCCGAGGGGCCCACCTGTCCCACCTGTCCCCACCTGTCCCCCAGCAGGTCTGAGCAACAGAAAATGATCAAAGCTTCTTCCTCACATTCAAACCCTCCTGGCCTTCAGCGTCTGCTAGTTGCCATTTGCGCCACTAGGTGTCACTGTGTCCCTCAGCAGAGCTTTTAGCATCTGGGTTTTAAATGAGAAAATATTCAGAAAAAAAAAGTTTTATGAAGCGTTTTGATTTCTGAACCTGTGAGGAGAAGAGCAGAGAGACGAGGCGCCGGGGGAATCTGACCGCAGGACACCATGTGACTTCCTGCTTGGTGGTTGAATCACTTCCTGCTGACAGTTCCTCAGGAGGGAACCCCGGATCATGATGTGGCCGCCGCCGTGCTCGGCCGTGGCTGAGACGTTTTAAGAGACAGGTTTCTTCCAGTGCTGGCCGGCCAATCATGACCCTGACTCTGGTTCGCCCACTTTGCTATTGCAGTTCCAGATGTATAAAAATGTAACGTCATATTGATAAAAAGCGACGCGTCGCCTGGTGGCGGTGATGCACCGAGTGAAGCTCTTCTTTCCTTTCTGAACTGTGTCCAGAGGCTCCAGTTTGTCCCGTAAGACCAGACGACGTCCTGCGTCCAGGCTGGCGGTTTGTAGTCCAGACTTGAGGAAGACTCGGCTGTCTCATGGAGGACGACTGGACGCTGCTGTCCTGCCCCTCACAGCCTCTCTGCCTCTTTCTGTCTTTCATTGAAGACGTTTTTTATATTTCTCTCCCCAGCAGAAGAAATGTCAGGTTTCATCATGTTGTCTCTACCTGGACGTTAACAGGGAGCAGCTGTAACTTCAACACGTCGTTCCTGGAGCTTTCAGTAAGTCTGCTCTGTTTCTCTGCAGCGAGGAAAAGCGACATTAGGAGGATGAAAGGTGGAGCACCTGCTGAGAGGAGCAGCAGCTGAAAGCTCTCGGAAAATCTGACACGACTCTTTGTTCAGAGAGCTGAACTCGTCTGACCCCAAGACGGGACAAAAGCAGAGACCCACTTACCCCTGGACAGCAGATGGGAGGAACAGGAAGTTGCTTCAGGCTGTGGTTGGACAAAATAAAAGCACTCTGCTTCAGAGGACAAGAAGAGTCCCAGCTGGTCTTCTGTCCCTGTCCTCCACTATCCTGCTGGAACAGCTGATCAAATATTCACTCCAGTTTGATTGATGGTACAACATTTCACAGCAAATGTCCATCCATCCATTTTCTGTCCACCCTTGTCCCTAGGGGTTGGGAGGTGCTTGTTCCTCTCCAGCTGCGTGCCGGGCGAGAGGCGGGGTCACCTGGACAGGTCGCCAGTCTGTCGCAGACAACAAATGATTTCAGTTTATTCAGATTAATCTTCTGGCAGAGGGATCCCAGCAGCAGAAAACTCCCCTCCCCTCGAACAGGAAGAAACCTCCAGCAGAACCAGCGCTACCGTTCACTAGAACAGGCCCGGTTCGGTTCTGTTGGACCGGAACATGGCTGGAATCCCGTCAGTCAGACCGAGCCGTGGCTAAGAGTCTGAGATCATTTCGTACCACGTTATTTCTGAAGAGCGGTTCTGATATTCTGTGTCAAAGTTCAGGCACCAGGTTCTGATCTCTGATGCTGAGGTTTCCTGGTTCTGAAGCGTTGGACCTGGTCTGCCTTCATCATCCTGTCTGCTGCTCCTCTTCCTCCTTGCTCAGGCATGATGTCATTGTATGATTTGTTTTGCTGATTTTTCCTTTTTATTATTGAGTTTGTTAGTCTTGAAGTTGTGTTTCAGTCTGTTGATTTGAATCCTTACTGCTCATTGATCAGGATTTGACCAACGAGCCAGTTGCACGCTAGCAGGTTGCATGCTAGCAGGTTGCATGCTAGCCGGTTGCATGCTAGCCGGTTGTATGCTAGCCGGTGGCATGCTAGCAGGTTGCATGCTAGCAGGTTGCATGCTAGCAGGTTGCGTGCTAGCCGGTTGCATGCTAGCCGGTTGCATGCTAGCAAATTGCATGCTAGCCGGTTGCACACTAGCAGGTTGCATGCTAGCCGGTTGCGTGCTAGCAAATTGCGTGTTAGCCGGTTGCACGCTAGCAGGTTGCATGCTAGCCGGTTGCATGCTAGCAGGTTGCATGCTAGCCGGTTGCATGCTAGCCGGTTGCATGCTAGCTGGTTGCGTGCCAGCCGGTTGCACGCTAGCAGGTTGCATGCTAGCCGTTGCATGCTAGCAGGTTGCATGCTAGCCCGGTTGCATGCTAGCTGGTTGCATGCTAGCTGGTTGCATGCTAGCCGGTTGCATGCTAGCAGGTTGCATGCTAGCCGGTTGCATGCTAGCTGGTTGCATGCTACCCAGTTGCATGCTACCTGGTTGCATGCTAGCTGGTTGCATGCTAGCCGGTTGAATGCTAGCCAGTTGCATGCTAGCCGGTTGCATGCTAGCCGGTTGCATGCTAGCTGGTTGCGTGCCAGCCGGTTGCACGCTAGCAGGTTGCATGCTAGCCGGTTGCATGCTAGCAGGTTGCATGCTAGCCGGTTGCATGCTAGCTGGTTGCATGCTAGCCGGTTGCATGCTAGCCGGTTGCATGCTAGCCGGTTGCATGCTAGCCGGTTGCATGCTAGCTGGTTGCATGCTAGCTGGTTGCATGCTAGCCGGTTGCATGCTAGCCGGTTGCATGCTAGCCGGTTGCATGCTAGCCGGTTGCACGCTAGCAGGTTGCATGCTAGCCGGTTGCATGCTAGCTGGTTGCATGCTACCCAGTTGCATGCTAGCTGGTTGCATGCTAGCTGGTTGCATGCTAGGCGGTTGAATGCTAGCCAGTTGCATGCTAGCCGGTTGCATGCTAGCTGGTTGCATGCTAGCTGGTTGCATGCTAGCCGGTTGCATGCTAGCAGGTTGCATGCTATCAGGTTGCATGCTAGCCGGTTGCATGCTAGCTGGTTGCATGCTAGCTGGCTGCATGCTAGCTGCTCCTGCTTCAATGCGGTGCAGTGACCTGTGCTTGTTGTGGTCATGCAGGCAGCGCCTGCTGTTGGCGCCGTTCACTTCATTCCTAATCTGCTTTTCATTTTTGCTAGTTTGACTCGATTCTACTTTTTTCATTCATCTTTGTTCATAAATTGTAGAGCTGTAACGATTCCTTGAATAATTTGAGTTACTTGATTATTAAAATTCTTCAATGAAAATGTATCTGCCTGGTTAAATTACGGTTTATTTTTTAGAGCGTCGCTTTCCCGCTGGGTCATTATTCGCGTTGCGCAGCACTCTGACGTCCTTCAGAGTTGTTGTGGAAAGCTAAATGTTAGCAGCATCATGTCCAGGATGGGGTGGACTGGTGTCCGGGTTGGTCGGGGCCGGTTCGCGTCTCGCACGTTGTTGGAGTTGCAGCTCTCTGGTCCAAAGCGCCGCAACGACCTGGAGCGTTATTTTACAATCATATTTATTATTAAATTGAATATAATTTCAGATTCTTATATTATTTTTCTTCAGATGAATTTAGAAAATGAGTTATTATTGTTACTAATCTACAAAAAAGTTATTGTTAGGAAAGCTCATGTTGATATGATAGTAACACTGCTGTTAGATTTATTAATAATTTATTTTATCTGTTTTTATTAATCAAATTAATTGTGAGAGTAACAATAGAATAGAATATTTTAGTAAACAAACACTAAAAATTTCGTTTGCAATAATAAACTGCTAACGATCATTAACAGCTGGGAGGCAGATCAAGGCTCTGCGGACCGACCTCTGTCCTTCAGGTACAACTGGTTCTGGATTCAGAACAACTTGTGGGGTCAAAGTTCACAGCAGGATGAAGGTCTGCCATGCACACCGCTCCTATCCGTCTCCTCCTCAACCTGTTGGAATCGGCTGCAGGCAGGACAAGGAATGGAAATGATATAAAGGATGAAATACGGCCAATCTGGAATAATGTCTTTTCCTTCCAAATGTGTCCTCATTGGACCCGATGCACCGCGACTGCAGTGATCCTGCATCGGCTTCAGGATTGGGAACGGAATGTCCTCGGCATCAAAACAGGTTTTTCTGTCTGTTTATTTATCTTTGACTTGAGAGAACCTTCACGGCTCGATGATTTGTTCCCGCTTGTTCATCTGACTCAGGTTTCAGTCAAACAAACAGACCGGAGTCAGAAAGCAGCCGGATCCGGGAAGCAGTCCTGCACTTCCCTCCAGAGCCGCTGCTGCCGTCGGCGACCCATCAGCACAATGTCGCCCGTCTTCCCCTGCCTGACTGGATCACCTGCCGGCTCCCAGAGCAGCTCTGACCTCTTTCCCTTAATCCCAGCAGCGTTCCCCATCCCGTCCACGTGTCCCTCCAGATCAGCAGCTCAGCCGGCTGGGGGACGCGCAGCAGATCAACTTGCCGATTTCCAGAGGAGAAGCCGACCCGGTCCCTGCGATGGACCCGGCATGCCCTGGGCCTCCAGGTCTGAGAGAAGGAAATGGCTCTGCAGGATCAGAGTTTAACCCCGACCTTGAACACGATTTAGTCCTTGAAGAAAAACAGGGTTTTCAACACAAAAAGTCACAGATTTTTAGAATGAAGTCCAGAATCTCCCCAAACTTCTCAGCTGGACGTCAGAGTTTTTAGAAACAAGAGAAACACAGAAACAGAGTCGGAGCTTCATCCTTCACCTGATCGTGGGAGGATGCAGCTTCACGAATCCAGACGAAACCGGAGCAGAGTCCAGAGGACGCCGCCGTCTTCAACATGACGAGCGGACAGCAGCAGCTTCTTCACTGGGAAGACGTGATGAGGACGAAAAAGTCCAGGAATACAGGATCAGAGATATTTGGGTCAAACCAAGGAGGGATTCTGCAGCATCAGGAGGGAGACAGAAGATCGATGTTCATCCAGATACAACTTTATTGATACGGTACCGAGAAACAGGAAGAGACGCTTCGTCCCGGCCCAGGACAGACTGCGCCGCTGTCCGGCCTGGTTACTTCCTGCTGGTGTTTCTGGTTTTACTGGTTTGAACCGGAGGCCTAAATATCAACGTCCAGACAGGAGAGGCGGTTTCCATGGAGATCCTCTTGAGAGACACAGACATCAACAAACAACCGTCGTCCTTCTGGAGATTGTTTCACCCGCGGAACCAGAGAGAGAGAGAGTCGCCCAGTCGATGTAAAGACACACACTGCTACACACACTGCTACACACTGCTACACACACTGCTACACACACTGCTACACACACACTGCTACACACTGCTACACACACTGCTACACACACTGCTACACACACTGCTACACACACTGCTACACACACACACTGCACACACTGCTGCACACACTGCTACACACACTGCTACACACACACTGCTACAGACACACTGCTACACATACACTGCTACACACACACTGCTACACACTGCTACACACACTGCTACACACTGCTACACACACTGCTACACACTGCTACACACACTGCTACACACACTGCTACACACTGCTACACACACTGCTACACACACACTGCTACACACACTGCTACACACACACTGCTACAGACACACTGCACATACACTGCTACACACACACTGCTACACACTGCTACACACACTGCTACACACTGCTACACACACTGCTACACACTGCTACACACACTGCTACACACTGCTACACACACTGCTACACACTGCTGCACACACTGCTACACACACTGCTACACACTGCTACACACTGCTACACACTGCTACACACACTGCTACACACACACTGCTACACACTGCTACACACACACTGCTACACACACTGCTACACACACTGCTACACACACTGCTACACACACACTGCTACACACTGCTACACACACTGCTACACACTGCTACACACACACTGCTACACACACTGCTACACACACTGCTGCACACACTGCTACACACTGCTACACACACTGCTACACACACTGCTACACACACTGCTACACACACTGCTACACACACACTGCTACACACACTGCTGCACACACTGCTACACACTGCTACACACACTGCTACACACACACTGCTACACACACACTGCTACACACACTGCTACACACACACTGCTACACACACACTGCTACACACACTGCTACACACACACTGCTACACACACACTGCTACACACACTGCTACACACACTGCTACACACACACTGCTACACACACTGCTACACACACTGCTACACACACTGCTGCACACACTGCTACACACTGCTACACACACTGCTACACACACACTGCTACACACACACTGCTACACACACTGCTACACACACTGCTACACACACACTGCTACACACACTGCTACACACACACTGCTACACACACTGCTACACACACTGCTACACACACTGCTACACACACACTGCTACACACACTGCTACACACACACTGCTACACACTGCTACACACACACTGCTACACACACACTGCTACACACACACTGCTACACACTGCTACACACACTGCTACACACACACTGCTACACACTGCTACACACACTGCTACACACTGCTACACACACTGCTACACACACACTGCTACACACTGCTACACACACTGCTACACACACACTGCTACACACACTGCTACACACACACTGCTACACACACACTGCTACACACACACTGCTACACACACACTGCTACACACTGCTACACACACTGCTACACATGCTACACACACTGCTACACACTGCTGCACACTGCTACACACACACTGCTACACACTGCTACACACTGCTACACACTGCTACACACTGCTACACACACTGCTACACACACACTGCTACACACTGCTACACACACACTGCTACACACACACTGCTACACACTGCTACACACACTGCTACACACACTGCTACACTGCTACACACACTGCTACACACTGCTACACACACACTGCTACACACTGCTACACACACTGCTACACACACACTGCTACACACTGCTACACACACTGCTACACACTGCTACACACACACTGCTACACTGCTACACACACTGCTACACACACTGCTGCACACACTGCTACACACTGCTACACACACTGCTACACACACACTGCTACACACACACTGCTACACACACTGCTACACACACTGCTACACACACACTGCTACACACACTGCTATACACACACTGCTACACACACTGCTACACACACACTGCTACACACTGCTACACACACACTGCTATACACACACTGCTACACACACTGCTATACAACACTGCTACACACTGCTGCACACACTGCTACACACACACTGCTACACACACTGCTACACACACTGCTACACACACACTGCTACACACACTGCTACACACACTGCTATACACACACTGCTACACACACTGTTACACACACTGCTACACACACTGCTACACACACACTGCTACACACACTGCTACACACACACTGCTACACACACTGCTATACACACACTGCTATACACACACTGCTACACACACTGCTACACACACTGCTACACACACACTGCTACACACACTGCTACACACTGCTACACACACTGCTACACACTGCTACACACACTGCTACACACACTGCTACACACTGCTACACACTGCTACACACTGCTACACACTGCTACACACACTGCTACACACACACTGCTACACACTGCTACACACACACTGCTACACACACACTGCTACACACACTGCTACACACACTGCTACACACACACTGCTACACACTGCTACACACACTGCTACACACTGCTACACACACACTGCTACACACACACTGCTACACACACTGCTACACACACTGCTACACACTGCTACACACACTGCTACACACACACTGCTACACACACTGCTACACACACTGCTACACACACACTGCTACACACACACTGCTACACACACTGCTACACACACTGCTGCACAAACTGCTACACACACACTGCTACACACACTGCTACACACACACTGCTATACACACACTGCTACACACACTGCTACACACACACTGCTACACACACTGCTACACACACTGCTATACACACACTGCTACACACACTGCTGCACACACTGCTACACACACACTGCTACACACTGCTACACACACTGCTACACACACACTGCTACACACACTGCTACACACACTGCTATACACACACTGCTACACACACTGTTACACACACTGCTACACACACTGCTACACACACACTGCTACACACACTGCTACACACACACTGCTACACACACTGCTATACACACACTGCTATACACACACTGCTACACACACTGCTACACACACACTGCTACACACACTGCTACACACACTGCTACACACACACTGCTACACACACTGCTATACACACACTGCTATACACACACTGCTACACACACTGCTACACACACTGCTACACACACACACTGCTACACACACACTGCTACACACACTGCTACACACACTGCTACACACACTGCTACACACACACTGCTATACACACACTGCTACACACACTGCTATACACACACTGCTACACACACACTGCTGCACACTGCTACACACACTGCTACACACACACTGCTGCACACACACTGCTACACACACTGCTACACACACTGCTACACACACACTGCTACACACACTGCTGCACACACTGCTACACACTGCTACACACACTGCTACACACACACTGCTACACACACACTGCTACACACACTGCTACACACACTGCTACACACACACTGCTATACACACACTGCTACACACACTGCTACACACACTGCTACACACACTGCTATACACACACTGCTACACACACTGCTACACACACACTGCTACACACACTGCTACACACACACTGCTACACACACACTGCTACACACACTGCTACACACACACTGCTACACACACACTGCTATACACACACTGCTACACACACACTGCTACACACACTGCTACACACACACTGCTATACACACACTGCTACACACACTGCTACACACACACTGCTACACACACACTGCTGCACACACTGCTACACACACACTGCTACACACACTGCTACACACACTGATATACACACACTGCTACACACACTGCTACACACACACTGCTACACACACTGCTACACACACACTGCTATACACACACTGCTACACACACTGCTACACACACACTGCTACACACACTGCTATACACACACTGCTACACACACTGCTACACACACACTGCTACACACACTGCTACACACACTGCTATACACACACTGCTATACACACACTGCTACACACACTGCTACACACACTGCTACACACACTGCTACACACACTGCTATACACACACTGCTATACACACACTGCTACACACACTGCTACACACACACTGCTACACACACACTGCTACACACACTGCTACACACACTGCTACACACACTGCTATACACACACTGCTACACACACTGCTACACACACACTGCTACACACACTGCTATACACACACTGCTATACACACACTGCTACACACACTGCTACACACACACTGCTACACACACTGCTACACACACACTGCTACACACACTGCTACACACTGCTACACACACTGCTACACACACTGCTACACACACTGCTACACACACACTGCTACACACACTGCTACACACACACTGCTATACACACTGCTACACACACTGCTACACACACACTGCTACACACTGCTACACACACTGCTACACACACACTGCTGCACACACACTGCTACACACTGCTACACACACTGCTACACACTGCTACACACTGCTACACACACACTGCTACACACACACTGCTACACCCACACTGCTACACACACACTGCTACACACTGCTACAGACACACTGCTACACACACTGCTACACACACTGCTACACACACACTGCTACACACACACTGCTACACACACACTGCTACACACACTGCTACACACACACTGCTACACACACACTGCTACACACACTGCTACACACACTGCTACACACACACTGCTACACACACACTGCTATACACACTGCTACACACACACTGCTGCACACACACTGCTACACACTGCTACACACACTGCTACACACACACTGCTACAGACACTGCTACACACACACTGCTGCACACACACTGCTACACACACTGCTACACACACACTGCTACACACACACTGCTACACACACTGCTACACACACACTGCTACACACACACTGCTACACACACTGCTACACACACACTGCTGCACACACACTGCTACACACACTGCTACACACACACTGCTACACACACACTGCTACACACACACTGCTACAGACACTGCTACACACACTGCTATACACACACTGCTACACACACACTGCTACACACACACTGCTACACACACACTGCTACACACACTGCTACACACACACTGCTACACACACTGCTACACACACACTGCTACACACTGCTACACACACTGCTACACACACTGCTACACACACACTGCTACACACACTGCTACACACACACTGCTACACACACACTGCTACACACACTGCTGCACACACACTGCTACACACACTGCTACACACACTGCTACACACACACTGCTGCACACACACTGCTACACACACTGCTACACACACACTGCTACACACACACTGCTACACACACACTGCTACAGACACTGCTACACACACTGCTATACACACACTGCTACACACACACTGCTACACACACACTGCTGCACACACACTGCTACACACACTGCTACACACACTGCTACACACACTGCTACACACACACTGCTACACACTGCTACACACACTGCTACACACACACTGCTACACACACACTGCTACACACACTGCTACACACACACTGCTACACACACTGCTACACACACTGCTGCACACACACTGCTACACACACTGCTACACACACACTGCTACACACACTGCTACACACACTGCTACACACACACTGCTGCACACACACTGCTACACACACTGCTACACACACACTGCTACACACACACTGCTACACACTGCTACACACACTGCTACACACACTGCTACACACTGCTACACACACACTGCTACACACACTGCTACACACACACTGCTGCACACACTGCTACACACACTGCTACACACACTGCTACACACACACTGCTGCACACACACTGCTACACACACTGCTACACACACTGCTACACACACTGCTACACACACACTGCTACACACTGCTACACACACACTGCTACACACTGCTGCACACACTGCTACACACTGCTACACACACACTGCTGCACACACTGCTACACACACTGCTACACACACACTGCTGCACACACACTGCTACACACACTGCTACACACACTGCTACACACACACTGCTACACACTGCTACACACACACTGCTGCACACACTGCTACACACTGCTACACACTGCTACACACACACTGCTGCACACACACTGCTACACACACACTGCTACACACACACTGCTACACACACTGCTACAGACACACTGCTACACACACTGCTACACACACTGCTACACACACACTGCTACACACACACTGCTACACACACACTGCTACACACACTGCTACACACACACTGCTACACACACACTGCTACACACACACTGCTACACACACTGCTACACACACACTGCTACACACACTGCTACACACACACTGCTACACACACTGCTACACACACACTGCTACACACACTGCTACACACACACTGCTACACACACACTGCTACACACACACTGCTACACACACTGCTACACACACACTGCTACACACACACTGCTATACACACTGCTACACACACACTGCTGCACACACACTGCTACACACACTGCTACACACACACTGCTACACACACTGCTACAGACACTGCTACACACACACTGCTGCACACACACTGCTACACACACTGCTACACACACACTGCTACACACACACTGCTACACACACTGCTACACACACACTGCTACACACACACTGCTACACACACTGCTACACACACACTGCTGCACACACACTGCTACACACACTGCTACACACACACTGCTACACACACACTGCTACACACACACTGCTACAGACACTGCTACACACACTGCTACACACACACTGCTACACACACTGCTACACACACTGCTATACACACACTGCTACACACACACTGCTACACACACACTGCTACACACACACTGCTACACACACTGCTACACACACACTGCTACACACACTGCTACACACACACTGCTACACACTGCTACACACACTGCTACACACACTGCTACACACACACTGCTACACACACTGCTACACACACACTGCTACACACACACTGCTACACACACTGCTGCACACACACTGCTACACACACTGCTACACACACACTGCTACACACACTGCTACACACACACTGCTACACACTGCTACACACACTGCTACACACACACTGCTACACACACACTGCTACACACACTGCTACACACACTGCTACACACACACTGCTACACACTGCTACACACACTGCTACACACACTGCTACACACACACTGCTGCACACACTGCTACACACACACTGCTGCACACACTGCTACACACACTGCTACACACACTGCTACACACACACTGCTGCACACACACTGCTACACACACTGCTACACACACACTGCTACACACACTGCTACACACACACTGCTACACACTGCTACACACACTGCTACACACTGCTACACACACACTGCTGCACACACACTGCTACACACACACTGCTACACACACTGCTGCACACACACTGCTACACACACTGCTACACACACTGCTACACACACTGCTATACACACACTGCTACACACACACTGCTACACACACACTGCTATACACACACTGCTACACACACACTGCTACACACACACTGCTATACACACACTGCTACACACACACTGCTACACACACTGCTACACACACACTGCTACACACTGCTACACACACTGCTACACACACACTGCTGCACACACTGCTACACACTGCTACACACACTGCTACACACTGCTACACACACTGCTGCACACACACTGCTACACACACACTGCTACACACACTGCTACACACACACTGCTACACACACTGCTACACACTGCTACACACACACTGCTGCACACACACTGCTACACACACTGCTACACACACACTGCTACACACACTGCTACAGACACACTGCTACACACACACTGCTACACACACTGCTACACACACACTGCTACACACACACTGCTACACACACTGCTGCACACACACTGCTACACACACTGCTACACACACACTGCTACACACACTGCTACACACACACTGCTACACACACACTGCTGCACACACACTGCTACACACACTGCTACACACACACTGCTACACACACACTGCTACACTGCTACACACACTGCTACACACACTGCTACACACTGCTACACACACACTGCTGCACACACTGCTACAAACACACTGCTGCACACACTGCTACACACACACTGCTACACACTGCTACACACTGCTACACACACTGCTACACACTGCTACACACACACTGCTGCACACACTGCTACACACACACTGCTGCACACACTGCTACACACTGCTACACACACTGCTACACACACACTGCTGCACACACACTGCTACACACACTGCTACACACACACTGCTACACACACTGCTACACACACACTGCTACACACTGCTACACACACACTGCTACACACTGCTGCACACACTGCTACACACTGCTACACACACACTGCTGCACACACTGCTACACACACTGCTACACACACACTGCTACACACACACTGCTACACACACACTGCTACACACACTGCTACACACACACTGCTACACACTGCTACACACACACTGCTGCACACACTGCTACACACACTGCTACACACTGCTACACACACACTGCTGCACACACACTGCTACACACACACTGCTACACACACACTGCTACACACACTGCTACAGACACACTGCTACACACACTGCTACACACACTGCTACAGACACACTGCTACACACACACTGCTACACACACTGCTACACACACACTGCTACACACACACTGCTACACACACACTGCTACACACACTGCTACACACACACTGCTACACACACTGCTACACACACACTGCTACACACACTGCTACACACACACTGCTACACACACTGCTACACACACACTGCTACACACACACTGCTACACACACACTGCTACACACACTGCTACACACACACTGCTACACACACTGCTATACACACTGCTACACACACTGCTGCACACACTGCTACACACACTGCTACACACACACTGCTACACACACACTGCTACAGACACTGCTACACACACACTGCTGCACACACACTGCTACACACACTGCTACACACACACTGCTACACACACACTGCTACACACACTGCTACACACACTGCTACACACACTGCTACACACACTGCTACACACACACTGCTGCACACACACTGCTACACACACTGCTACACACACACTGCTACACACACACTGCTACACACACACTGCTACAGACACTGCTACACACACTGCTACACACACACTGCTACACACACTGCTACACACACTGCTATACACACACTGCTACACACACACTGCTACACACACACTGCTACACACACACTGCTACACACACTGCTACACACACACTGCTACACACACTGCTACACACACACTGCTACACACTGCTACACACACTGCTACACACACACTGCTGCACACACACTGCTACACACACTGCTACACACACTGCTACACACACACTGCTACACACACTGCTGCACACACACTGCTACACACACTGCTACACACACACTGCTACACACACTGCTACACACACACTGCTACACACTGCTACACACACTGCTACACACACACTGCTACACACACACTGCTACACACACTGCTACACACACACTGCTACACACACACTGCTACACACTGCTACACACACTGCTACACACACTGCTACACACACACTGCTGCACACACTGCTACACACACACTGCTGCACACACTGCTACACACACTGCTACACACACTGCTACACACACACTGCTGCACACACACTGCTACACACACTGCTACACACACACTGCTACACACACTGCTACACACACACTGCTACACACTGCTACACACACTGCTACACACTGCTACACACACTGCTACACACACACTGCTACACACACACTGCTACACACACACTGCTACACACACTGCTACACACACTGCTACACACACTGCTACACACACTGCTATACACACACTGCTACACACACACTGCTACACACACACTGCTATACACACACTGCTACACACACACTGCTACACACACTGCTATACACACACTGCTACACACACTGCTACACACACTGCTACACACACACTGCTACACACTGCTACACACACTGCTACACACACACTGCTGCACACACTGCTACACACTGCTACACACACTGCTACACACTGCTACACACACTGCTACACACACACTGCTACACACACACTGCTACACACACACTGCTACACACACACTGCTACACACACTGCTACACACTGCTACACACACACTGCTGCACACACACTGCTACACACACACTGCTACACACACACTGCTACACACACTGCTACAGACACACACTGCTACACACACTGCTACACACACACTGCTACACACACTGCTACACACTGCTACACACACACTGCTACACACACTGCTACACACACACTGCTACACACACTGCTACACACACTGCTACACACACACTGCTACACACACTGCTACAGACACACTGCTACACACACTGCTACACACACTGCTACACACACACTGCTACACACACTGCTACACACTGCTACACACACTGCTACACACACACTGCTACACACACTGCTACACACACACTACTACACACACACTGCTACACACACACTGCTACACACAGTGCTACACACTGCTACACACACACTGCTGCACACACACTGCTACACACACACTGCTACACACACTGCTACAGACACACTGCTACACACACACTGCTACACACACACTGCTACACACACTGCTACACACACTGCTACACACACACTGCTACACACACTGCTACACACACTGCTACACACACTGCTACACACACTGCTACACACACTGCTACACACACACTGCTACACACACTGCTACACACACACTGCTACACACACTGCTACACACTGCTACACACACACTGCTACACACACTGCTACACACACTGCTACACACACACTGCTACACACACTGCTACACACACACTGCTACACACACTGCTACACACACTGCTATACACACTGCTACACACACACTGCTACACACACTGCTACACACACTGCTACACACACACTGCTACACACACTGCTACACACACTGCTACACACACACTGCTACACACACTGCTACACACACACTGCTACACACACTGCTACACACACACTGCTACACACACACTGCTACACACACACTGCTGCACACACTGCTACACACACTGCTACACACACTGCTACACACACTGCTACACACACACTGCTACACACTGCTACACACACTGCTACACACTGCTACACACACACTGCTGCACACACACTGCTACACACACACTGCTACACACACACTGCTGCACACACACTGCTACACACACACTGCTACACACACACTGCTACACACACTGCTACACACACTGCTACACACACTGCTATACACACACTGCTACACACACACTGCTACACACACTGCTACACACACACTGCTACACACTGCTACACACACTGCTACACACACACTGCTGCACACACTGCTACACACTGCTACACACACTGCTACACACTGCTACACACACACTGCTGCACACACACTGCTACACACACACTGCTACACACACACTGCTACACACACACTGCTACACACACTGCTACACACTGCTACACACACACTGCTGCACACACACTGCTACACACACACTGCTACACACACTGCTACACACACTGCTACAGACACACTGCTACACACACTGCTACACACACTGCTACACACACACTGCTACACACACTGCTACACACTGCTGCACACACTGCTACACACACACTGCTACACACACTGCTACACACACACTGCTACACACACACTGCTACACACACTGCTACACACACTGCTACACACACTGCTACACACACTGCTACACACACACTGCTACACACACTGCTACACACACACTGCTACACACACTGCTACACACACACTGCTACACACACACTGCTACACACACACTGCTACACACACTGCTACACACTGCTACACACACACTGCTGCACACACACTGCTACACACACACTGCTACACACACTGCTACAGACACACTGCTACACACACTGCTACACACACACTGCTACACACACTGCTACACACACACTGCTACACACACACTGCTACACACACTGCTACACACACTGCTACACACACTGCTACACACACTGCTACACACACTGCTACACACACTGCTACACACACTGCTACACACACACTGCTACACACACTGCTACACACACTGCTACACACTGCTACACACACACTGCTACACACACTGCTACACACACTGCTACACACACACTGCTACACACACTGCTACACACACACTGCTACACACACTGCTACACACACTGCTACACACACACTGCTGCACACACTGCTACACACTGCTACACACACTGCTACACACTGCTACACACACACTGCTGCACACACACTGCTACACACACACTGCTGCACACACACTGCTACACACACACTGCTACACACACTGCTACAGACACACTGCTACACACACTGCTACACACACACTGCTACACACACTGCTACACACACTGCTACACACACACTGCTACACACACTGCTACACACACTGCTACACACACACTGCTACACACACTGCTACACACACTGCTACACACACACTGCTACACACACTGCTATACACACACTGCTACACACACACTGCTACACACACTGCTATACACACACTGCTACACACACACTGCTACACACACACTGCTATACACACACTGCTACACACACACTGCTACACACACTGCTACACACACACTGCTACACACTGCTACACACACTGCTACACACACACTGCTGCACACACTGCTACACACTGCTACACACACTGCTACACACTGCTACACACACTGCTACACACACACTGCTACACACACACTGCTACACACACACTGCTACACACACACTGCTACACACACTGCTACACACTGCTACACACACACTGCTGCACACACACTGCTACACACACACTGCTACACACACACTGCTACACACACTGCTACAGACACACTGCTACACACACTGCTACACACACACTGCTACACACACTGCTACACACTGCTGCACACACTGCTACACACACACTGCTACACACACTGCTACACACACACTGCTACACACACACTGCTACACACACTGCTACACACACTGCTACACACACTGCTACAGACACACTGCTACACACACTGCTACACACACTGCTACACACACACTGCTACACACACTGCTACACACTGCTACACACACTGCTACACACACACTGCTACACACTGCTACACACACTACTACACACACACTGCTACACACACACTGCTACACACAGTGCTACACACTGCTACACACACACTGCTGCACACACACTGCTACACACACACTGCTACACACACTGCTACAGACACACTGCTACACACACACTGCTACACACACTGCTACACACACTGCTACACACACTGCTACACACACACTGCTACACACACTGCTACACACACACTGCTACACACACACTGCTACACACACTGCTACACACACTGCTACACACACACTGCTACACACACTGCTACACACACTGCTACACACACTGCTACACACTGCTACACACACACTGCTACACACACTGCTACACACACTGCTACACACACACTGCTACACACACTGCTACACACACACTGCTACACACACTGCTACACACACTGCTATACACACACTGCTACACACACACTGCTACACACACTGCTACACACACTGCTACACACACACTGCTACACACACTGCTACACACACTGCTACACACACTGCTACACACACTGCTACACACACACTGCTACACACACTGCTACACACACACTGCTACACACACTGCTACACACACACTGCTGCACACACTGCTACACACACTGCTACACACACACTGCTACACACACTGCTACACACACACTGCTACACACTGCTACACACACTGCTACACACTGCTACACACACACTGCTGCACACACACTGCTACACACACACTGCTACACACACTGCTACACACACACTGCTACACACACACTGCTACACACACACTGCTACACACACTGCTACACACACTGCTACACACACTGCTATACACACACTGCTACACACACACTGCTACACACACTGCTACACACACACTGCTACACACTGCTACACACACTGCTACACACACACTGCTGCACACACTGCTACACACTGCTACACACACTGCTACACACTGCTACACACACACTGCTGCACACACTGCTACACACACACTGCTACACACACACTGCTACACACACACTGCTACACACACTGCTACACACTGCTACACACACACTGCTACACACACACTGCTACACACACACTGCTACACACACACTGCTACACACACTGCTACAGACACACTGCTACACACACTGCTACACACACTGCTACACACACACTGCTACACACACTGCTACACACTGCTGCACACACTGCTACACACACACTGCTACACACACTGCTACACACACACTGCTACACACACTGCTACACACACTGCTACACACACACTGCTACACACACTGCTACACACACTGCTACACACACACTGCTACACACTGCTACACACTGCTGCACACACTGCTACACACACTGCTACACACACTGCTACACACACACTGCTACACACACTGCTACACACACACTGCTACACACACTGCTACACACTGCTACACACACACTGCTGCACACACACTGCTACACACACACTGCTACACACACTGCTACAGACACACTGCTACACACACTGCTACACACACACTGCTACACACACTGCTACACACACACTGCTACACACACTGCTACACACACTGCTACACACACTGCTACACACACACTGCTACACACACTGCTACACACACTGCTACACACACACTGCTACACACACTGCACACACACTGCTACACACACTGCTACACACACTGCTACACACTGCTACACACACACTGCTACACACACTGCTACACACACTGCTACACACACACTGCTACACACACTGCTACACACACACTGCTACACACACTGCTACACACACTGCTACACACACACTGCTACACACACTGCTACACACACACTGCTACACACACACTGCTACACACACTGCTACACACACTGCTACACACACACTGCTACACACACTGCTACACACACTGCTACACACACTGCACACACTGCTACACACACACTGCTACACACACACTGCTACACACACTGCTACACACACTGCTACACACACACTGCTACACACACTGCTACACACACACTGCTACACACACTGCTACACACACACTGCTACACACACTGCTACACACTGCTACACACACACTGCTACACACACTGTTACACACTGCTACACACACACTGCTACACACACTGCTACACACACACTGCTACACACACACTGCTACACACACACTGCTACACACACTGCTACACACTGCTACACACACACTGCTACACACACTGCTACACACACACTGCTACACACACACTGCTACACACACACTGCTACACACACACTGCTACACACACACTGCTACACACACACTGCTACACACACACTGCTACACACACACTGCTACACACACACTGCTACACACACACTGCTACACACACACTGCTACACACACTGTTACACACTGCTACACACACACTGCTACACACACTGCTACACACACTGCTACACACACACTGCTACACACACTGCTACACACACTGCTACACACACACTGCTACACACACACTGCTACACACACTGCTACACACACTGCTACACACACACTGCTACACACACTGCTACACACACACTGCTACACACACTGCTACACACACTGCTACACACACACTGCTACACACACTGCTACACACACTGCTACACACACACTGCTACACACACTGCTACACACACACTGCTACACACACACTGCTACACACACTGCTACACACACTGCTACACACACACTGCTACACACACTGCTACACACACACTGCTACACACACACTGCTACACACACACTGCTGCATGGCTGGGATTTGAACCCAGGACCTGCTTGCTAGCAGCCGCGCCTCGCTGCAGCCAGGAGGTTTGTGGCGGCGGCGCTGCTGACGACGAACCGGATCTCCAGAAGGGAAACCGGGAATGTAGAATAATTTATGCTGGATTATTTGGGAATGTAGTGTTGAGGAAAGGATTTTCTTTGCAGCTCATAAGAAAAATCCTTTTGATTTTTCTCAAATTTTACTTTCCAACCTGTAAAGTTCAGCCTGATCTTCCTAGTTTCATCCAGTTTGGTTCTGGTTCTGCTGTTGCTGCTGGAAAACAACTGGACTCAGACACCAGGAGCGGCATTGAGAACGGGACAGCCTGTTTCATCATCATCATCATCATCATCATCATCATCATCATCATCATCATCACACAGAGCCACTCAGCACAGCTTGATCCAAACGTCATCAGCCTGCAACCTCCTTGTTTTCAAGCAGAATCAGAACTTAAGCTCAAAAACATCTTAACCCACAAAAATATAAAAAGTAAAAAAACTTTTACACAGTGATTGCAGTTAACTAATTCCATAGAAATTTAATGTTAAAGTTTTGCAATTACTTTTACTTTTCATATACAAAAGTCCAGAGGCAGAACCTTTGTGTTTCTGTTTCTGGTAGGACCGTAAGTCTGATGCACAGCTGAAGCTTCAAAATGGAAAACACTACTGTTGTGTTCAAGTTGAGCAAAAAGCAGTTAGCCCATCAGTGCTAGCCTAAAGTAGCGTCTTGATGCTAACAGGTAGCAGCTAATGCTAATGATAGCGTTTGCAAAAAAAAGTCGAATCAGAGAAACTCTGGAAAGATGAACTTTGTTCCAATCTGATGGAGAAGCTGAATGTTAAAAATATAAATAAATGTATTCCTTAATTTAGCAGCAAAAAGATTTTTTAATTCAAAATGTTGCTGAATTTGTCAATATAGTTTTTGATTCACTGTGATTCATTAAAGACCCTGAAATTGTAACAGTTTCAATCAACCATATGAAAAAAATCTACATATTTTATTGTCCAATGGAAAAGATTAATAAAATCGTAGGAGCTGTGCTGGGTTACGGTTCCAGGTCAGGGTTAGGGTCCAGTTCCAGGTCAGATGCGCCTGCAGCTTCTGGACGTCACTGAGCTCAGGAGACGCTTCCTGTTCCTGCGTTCAGACGGTCGGCGGTTCTGGGAGGCACCCTGCAGGTCAGCAGGAAGTGGAAGGGTCAATCTGGCTGACAGACATGGAGCATCAGTCTGTCTGTCCAGTCCTGTCCTGGAATGACATAGCAGGGGAGGGCCGGGGCCCGCCTCCCCCCGCCGCCCCTCTCAGATCAACGCTCTCTGCGGTGAGAATCGGGTCGCGTCCTCTGTGAAATCTGGAAGAGCCAAACAAAGAGCCAGCAGCGCCTGGAACCGGCGGCACTCGGGTCCTGATCTGCACCGGGACACAGAGGAACATCGTGACCTAACGCAGCTTCTGATCTAATTACTGTCCAGGAAACATTTCACAGCCACACAGGTCAAAGGTCAGCCTGATGAAAGGCCGTCGTTCTGCCTCCTGATGGAGAATGTCTAACCCTTTGGGTTCTGGCGAGCAGCTCAACGCCGGACTCATATGCTGTTGTCAGAACCCTCGGCGCCGGTCCGTCTTCCAGGTCCATCCAGATGATCTGCTACCCAGAATGCACTGCTGCTTCTCTGGATCAGCCGATCTCCCTGAGCTCCAGACACAGACATGAACAGTGAGCGGACACTAGAAACTGGACCGAACTTCACAAAATGCCGCGTTTGACGTCACTTCCTGTCAGTGACACTGAGAGTTTCACTCTGACAGGTTGTTGGTTTTCATGTGATGGTTTATTGTTTTGGGTTTTTATGAATAAAGAGCAAAATGTTTTGATTTGATAGAAACGATTCTGAAAATCACTTTCACAATGTTTCATGAAACGACATATTTACATGGAACCATAATTTAATGTACATTTAACTTTTCAAGATATGAGGGACACGTCCAGCTGTAGGACACGTCCAGCTGTAGGAAACGTCCAGCTGTAGGACACGTCCAGCTGTAGGAAACGTCCAGCTGTAGGACACGTCCAGCTGTAGGACACGTCCAGCTGTAGGAACGTCCAGCTGTAGGAAACGTCCAGCTGTAGGACACGTCCAGCTGTAGGAAACGTCCAGCTGTAGGAAACGTCCAGCTGTAGGAAACGTCCAGCTGTAGGACACGTCCAGCTGTAGGAAACGTCCAGCTGTAGGAAACGTCCAGCTGTAGGACACGTCCAGCTGTAGGAAACGTCCAGCTGTAGGACACGTCCAGCTGTAGGAAACGTCCAGCTGTAGGACACGTCCAGCTGTAGCACACGTCCAGCTGTAACACGTCCAGCTGTAGGAAACGTCCAGCTGTAGGAAACGTCCAGCTGTAGGACACGTCCAGCTGTAGGAAACGTCCAGCTGTAGGACACGTCCAGCTGTAGGAAACGTCCAGCTGTAGGACACGTCCAGCTGTAGGACACGTCCAGCTGTAGGAAACGTCCAGCTGTAGGAAACGTCCAGCTGTAGGACACGTCCAGCTGTAGGAAACGTCCAGCTGTAGGACACGTCCAGCTGTAGGAAACGTCCAGCTGTAGGACACGTCCAGCTGTAGGACACGTCCAGCTGTAGGACACGTCCAGCTGTAGGAAACGTCCAGCTGTAGGACACGTCCAGCTGTAGGACACGTCCAGCTGTAGGACACGTCCAGCTGTAGGAAACGTCCAGCTGTAGGACACGTCCAGCTGTAGCACACGTCCAGCTGTAGGACACGTCCAGCTGTAGGAAACGTCCAGCTGTAGGACACGTCCAGCTGTAGGAAACGTCCAGCTGTAGGACACGTCCAGCTGTAGGAAACGTCCAGCTGTAGGACACGTCCAGCTGTAGGAAACGTCCAACTGTAGGACACGTCCAGCTGTAGGAAACGTCCAGCTGTAGGAAACGTCCAGCTGTAGGAAACGTCCAGCTGTAGGACACGTCCAGCTGTAGGAAACGTCCAGCTGTAGGACACGTCCAGCTGTAGGAAACGTCCAGCTGTAGGACACGTCCAGCTGTAGGAAACGTCCAGCTGTAGGAAACGTCCAGCTGTAGGACACGTCCAGCTGTAGGACACGTCCAGCTGTAGGAAACGTCCAGCTGTAGGACACGTCCAGCTGTAGCACACGTCCAGCTGTAGGACACGTCCAGCTGTAGGAAACGTCCAGCTGTAGGAAACGTCCAGCTGTAGGACACGTCCAGCTGTAGGACACGTCCAGCTGTAGGAAACGTCCAACTGTAGGACACGTCCAGCTGTAGGAAACGTCCAGCTGTAGGACACGTCCAGCTGTAGGACACGTCCAGCTGTAGGAAACGTCCAGCTGTAGGACACGTCCAGCTGTAGGACACGTCCAGCTGTAGGAAACGTCCAGCTGTAGGACACGTCCAGCTGTAGGAAACGTCCAGCTGTAGGACACGTCCAGCTGAAGGAAACGTCCAGCTGTAGGACACGTCCAGCTGTAGGACACGTCCAGCTGTAGGAAACGTCCAGCTGTAGGAAACGTCCAACTGTAGGACACGTCCAGCTGTAGGAAACGTCCAGCTGTAGGACACGTCCAGCTGTAGGACACGTCCAGCTGTAGGAAACGTCCAGCTGTAGGACACGTCCAGCTGTAGCACACGTCCAGCTGTAGGACACGTCCAGCTGTAGGACACGTCCAGCTGTAGGAAACGTCCAGCTGTAGGACACGTCCAGCTGTAGGACACGTCCAGCTGTAGGAAACGTCCAGCTGTAGGAAACGTCCAGCTGTAGGACACGTCCAGCTGTAGGACACGTCCAGCTGTAGGACACGTCCAGCTGTAGGAAACGTCCAACTGTAGGACACGTCCAGCTGTAGGAAACGTCCAGCTGTAGGACACGTCCAGCTGTAGGACACGTCCAGCTGTAGGAAACGTCCAGCTGTAGGACACGTCCAGCTGTAGGACACGTCCAGCTGTAGGACACGTCCAGCTGTAGGAAACGTCCAGCTGTAGGACACGTCCAGCTGTAGGAAACGTCCAGCTGTAGGACACGTCCAGCTGTAGGACACGTCCAGCTGTAGGAAACGTCCAGCTGTAGGACACGTCCAGCATGAAGACGATATCAGGCTAAAAGGCCGTTTGCTCTCTGATCAGGTTCTTCATGTTCAGTTTGTGTTTAAAGTTCTGCTGAGACGGAAACAGCGGCGTCCAAAACGTTCCTGCTGCTTCCTCCTGGAGATCTGAGCGGAGTCCATATGATGCACATGATGCACATTACCATGTTGCACATTAGCATGTTGCACATTAACATGTTGCACATTAACATGATGCACATTAGCATGTTGCGCATTAACATGTTGCACATTAACATGTTGCACATTAGCATATTGCACATTAACATGTTGCACATTACCCTGTTGCACATTAACATGTTGCACATTACCATGTTGCACATTAACATGTTGCACATTAACATGTTGCACATTAGCATGTTGCACATTAACATGTTGCACATTACCCTGTTGCACATTAACATGTTGCACATTACCCTGTTGCACATTAACATGTTGCACATTACCATGTTGCACATTAACATGTTGCACATTAACATGATGCACATTAACATGTTGCACATTAACATGTTGCACATTAACATGATGCACATTAACATGTTGCACATTAACATGTTGCACATTAACATGATGCACATTAACATGATGCACATAAACATGTTGCACATTAACATGTTGCACATTAACATGATGCACATTAACATGTTGCACATTAACATGATGCACATTAACATGTTGCACATTAGCATGTTGCACATTAACATGTTGCACATTACCCTGTTGCACATTAACATGTTGCACATTACCCTGTTGCACATTAACATGTTGCACATTACCATGTTGCACATTAACATGTTGCACATTAACATGATGCACATTAACATGTTGCACATTAACATGTTGCACATTAACATGATGCACATTAACATGTTGCACATTAACATGTTGCACATTAACATGATGCACATTAACATGTTGCACATTAACATGTTGCACATTAACATGATGCACATTAACATGATGCACATAAACATGTTGCACATTAACATGTTGCACATTAACATGATGCACATTAACATGTTGCACATTAACATGATGCACATTAACATGTTGCACATTAGCATGTTGCACATTAACATGTTGCACATTACCCTGTTGCACATTAACATGTTGCACATTACCCTGTTGCACATTAACATGTTGCACATTACCATGTTGCACATTAACATGTTGCACATTAACATGATGCACATTAACATGTTGCACATTAACATGATGCACATTAACATGATGCACATTACCATGTTGCACATTAACATGTTGCACATTAACATGTTGCACATTAACATGATGCACATTACCATGTTGCACATTAACATGTTGCACATTACCCTGTTGCACATTACCATGTTGCACATTAACATGATGCACATTAACATGTTGCATATTAACATGTTGCACATTAACATGTTGCATATTAACATGTTGCACATTAACATGATGCACATTAACATGTTGCACATTAACATGTTGCACATTACCATGTTGCACATTAACATGATGCACATTAACATGTTGCATATTAACATGTTGCACATTAACATGTTGCATATTAACATGTTGCACATTAACATGTTGCATATTAACATGTTGCACATTAACATGTTGCATATTAACATGTTGCACATTACCCTGTTGCACATTACCATGTTGCACATTAACATGTTGCATATTAACATGTTGCACATTAACATGATGCACATTAACATGTTGCACATTAACATGTTGCACATTACCCTGTTGCACATTACCATGTTGCACATTAACATGTTGCACATTACCCTGTTGCACATTACCATGTTGCACATTAACATGTTGCACATTACCATGATGCACATTAACATGTTGCACATTACCATGTTGCACATTAACATGATGCACATTACCATGTTGCACATTAACATGATGCACATTAACATGATGCACATTACCATGTTGCACATTAACATGATGCACATTAACATGATGCACATTACCATGTTGCACATTAACATGTTGTACATTACCCTGTTGCACATTACCATGTTGCACATTAACATGTTGCACATTACCATGATGCACATTAACATGTTGCACATTACCATGTTGCACATTAACATGATGCACATTACCATGTTGCACATTAACATGATGCACATTAACATGATGCACATTAACATGTTGCACATTAACATGATGCACATTAACATGATGCACATTACCATGTTGCACATTAACATGTTGCACATTACCATGTTGCACATTAACATGATGCACATTAACATGTTGCACATTACCATGTTGCACATTAACATGTTGCACATTACCATGTTGCACATTAACATGATGCACATTACCATGTTGCACATTAACATGATGCACATTACCATGTTGCACATTAACATGTTGCACATTACCATGTTGCACATTAACATGTTGCACATTAACATGTTGCACATTACCATGTTGCACATTACCATGTTGCACATTAACAAGCTGGCGGCGCAGAAACACGAGGAAAACCAGAAGGAAAAACAAGCAGAGAACAAGAGATCCGAAGGCAGCCAGCTCCGTTCTGCCGCGGCCTGTAAGCCATAAAGAGAACCATTAAATTCTCCCATCAGTGGAAACATCTGTCCCACTGATAACTGGACGAGATCTGATGTAACCCAACGTAGAAAGTGTCTTAAATCATCCTCACATGGAAAACATCTGTCCCAGTCCTTCAGCAGGAACTGTTACAGCAGAGATGCAGATTTACAGCTCTGGACCCCAAAAGCAGGTCTGAGACAGAGACAGGACAGGCTGTCCCGGTCCATTATCGTCCTCCAGAGAGGACAGACCTCCACAGTTCAGACGGGACGGGCTATCCCGGTCCATTAACGTCCACTGATTGGACAAGGGGAGCTTCTTGTGTCTGACCAATCGTCCAGGACTTGTCCTGAGGTCAGAGGATCAGCTGTGCAGAGACAAACATGTCAGCTTAGCTTTGGGTCAGATCGATGCAGGGCCGTGCAGAGCCCTTTGGAGGGCCGGGGGCTCAAAGTTAAAAAGGGGCCCATTGAACAAAGTCTTAAAACACGGAACAGCAACAACCATATGAATCATAATATTTAATCAGATCACATGATCACTGTCATCATGTGACCACAACGCAAAGCTGATATAACGTTTGTTTCTACAGCAGCGGGTAGAAAGCTGCTGCTGGAGGCCGAGTTGATCTGAGACTGTAGCTGTTAAACAGGCCAGAGGACAGAAGGTCAAAGGTTATGACGTTCTGAAATAAGAAATCTTCTGCTATTTTATTAAACAGGCTGTGCTACTTCAGTTTAACCTCTGACAACTCGGCTACAGACTGATCAAAAAGCTCAGAGGGTTCACTCTACATCAGGTTTCTATGTTAGCACCTCTGGATGTTTAGAGAATGAAGTTCACTAAACTTCATTTAGTGAAGTTATATGCAGCTGTATATGATTGTTGAGGGGCACAGACCTCCTGATGCTCAGACTAAAGAAAAACTCAAAAGGCTCCTGGAGCATCAAGGATAAAAGAGGCCAGGACTGAGCCCTGCTAGCAGCTGATGCTAAAACCGCTAATATTTTAACACCAGCTGCTAATACTGTATGATAATAATGTTTCATCATCATTCAGCTCCTTATGTTGTCCAGTTGGTTACATAATCTACCAAAGTCAAGTAAGGATTCCTGCTGGTTTTCATGGTTTGTTATGAAATTGTTTCTTTAGCTGAAATATTTGGGAAAAATTAAAACGGCTGTAAATCCTCAAATGAGAGATTCTCCATGTGCAGCAGTCATATTTAGATTTATATCTAAATATGTAATCCATAGAGAAATGCTGCTTATTTAAAGCTTCTGGCTCCATAATCCATCCTGATGAAGTCGTTCCTCCTCCTGTCACTGAACCAAAGACTTCAGGCTTGTCCTGCAAACCCGTCCAACGGTGCAGCGTTGTGTCCATTATTGGGGACATGTGAGTCCAGCAGCTATTCTTTATCGTGCAGATGAAACACCATGACAGGAGCGACTGACTCCGCTAGACCTCCAGACCACTAGGGGGAGCAGCCACCATTACCAACAGAAGTGAAACTCAGCTTTCCTTCCTTCCTCCTGCTGGGTTCCAGTTTCACCAGCGTTCCCAGCACTCAGAGTCCCAAGGACTCCTGGGACGTTTCAGCTCCCGGCGCAGAACAGCTGTGAACATTTCTGTCCTGACCAGCAGTTTCTGCTATTGAAAAGCTGCTTTCCTGGTTTTCAACCAACCATCGGCGCCGCGGTTCTGCTGAGATCCTCCATTTGGGTCGCACCCAGATCACAGGAACAGTTTTTTGTTCGACTTCAACTTTAAGAGTTCTGGACGTTGCTGTGACCCGACGGACTAAAACAAGGCGATTGTTAATGACCTTAGGCCTGCTGCAACGTTTGCTGATATTGTGTTGCTCTGCTGGATCCGGTCTGGATCCAGAATCTCTGAATTTAGCCTCGCTAACGTTCAGTAGCTTCTTTCCCTCTCCACTTCCTGTTTCCTGCCACTTCTCACTGTTTTCTTCTTTTATTCATTTCCACTTTGTTGTCATTCAGAACCACAGCTGGAGGTCAGCCGGGAAACGTGGTTCTGACCTATTGATCCAAAACAGATCAGAATCCGTTTGGATCAAAGGCTCTGGGGCATCAAGGATAACAGGGCAACCGATGCTTTGTAGTGCATTTGAGGCGTGTTTGTAGTGTGACCTCTGACCTCCCATTCATCAGCAAACTTATTGAAAAAACTGTGTAAACAATTAAATAGTTTCCTCATGATGACCAACTGCTTTGACTCTTTCCAATCTGGTTTCCGTGCTCACCACAGCACGGAGACTGGCCTAGTCAAAGTATTCAATGACATCCATATAAATACGGACTGTGGCAGAACCACAGTGCTGGTTCTGTTGGACCTCAGTGCAGCTTTTGACATATTACTGAATCGACTGGAGAGTTGGGTTGGACTCTCCGGTTCGGTGCTCGACTGGTTTGAATCTTACTTAAAGAACAGGGATTTCTTTGTTTCAATTGGAAACTTCTCATTAAAGAGGTCAAAGGTCACATGTGGGGTATCCCAAGGTTCAATCCTAGGACCCCTCTTATTTAATATTTATATTCTCCCACTAGCTCAGGTTATAACAGGAAATAATATTGGCTACCATAACTATGACACACAGCTCTACATTATGATGTCACCAGGTGACCTTTGACCCCATCCAATCACTGCATAAATGCTTAGAACAGATAAATGTGTGGATGTGCCAAAACTTTCTCCAGCTGAACGAAAACAAAACTGAAGTCATTATTTTTTAACCTAAAGAGGAACGATCTAGAGCTATAGATCTAGAGCTATAGATCTATAGCTCTAGATCTATAGCTCTAGATCTAGAGCTATAGATCTAGAGTTATAGATCTAGAGCTATAGATCTAGAGCTATAGATCTAGAGCTATAGATCTAGAGCTATAGATCTAGAGCAATAGATCTAGAGCTCTAGATCTAGAGCTATAGATCTAGAGCTATAGATCTAGAGTTATAGATCTAGAGCTATAGATCTAGAGCTATAGATCTAGAGCTCTAGATCTAGAGCTATAGATCTAGAGCTATAGATCTAGAGTCAATGCACAGCTCCAGTTATTACAACTAAAAACTAGCGATCAGCCTGAAACCTGGGAGTAGTGATGGACTCTGACCTGAACCTCTAGAGCCACATAAAGACAGTAACAAAGTCGGCCTTCTATCACCTGAAGAACATCTCCAGGATTAGAGGACTAATGTCTCAGCCAGATCTAGAGAAACTCATCCATGCGTTTATCTTTAGTCTCATTGATTATTGTAACAGCGTCTTCACAGGCCTGTCCAACAAATCAATCCTCCAGCTGCAGCTGATCCAGAAGCTGCTGCTCCTGTTCTCACTAAAACCAGGAAGATAGAGACATAACAGCAGTTTTAAAGTCCCTCCACTGGCTCCCTGTAGCTCAAAGAATAGATTTTAAAATACTGTTGTTAGTTTATAAATCACTGAAAGGTTTAGCACCACAATACATCAAAGATCTGCTGTTGTTGTATCAACCTTCCAGACTCTCAGGTTCTGGTTCTGGTTCTGCTCTGCATCCAGAACCAGAACCAAGAGAGGAGAAGCAGCTTTCAGCATCTATGCACCAAAACTTTGGAACAAACTTCCAGAAAACTGTAAAACAGCAGAAACCCTGACTTCCTTTAAATCTCAATTGTAGCTGATCCCCAGTACTTGAATTAAAAAACAGTCGGTCTCGACAGGTGATATTGGCTTTATTTCTCCTTTGATGATTTTGCTGGATCATCGTCAGGTCACTTGACTTCAAAACCTCCATCATCATCACCATCATCATCACCATCACCGTGAAAACTAAACAAATACAAATATTAAAATACAACACAAATCAACAATACAACAACAAACAAAAACGTACCTCGCTGCCTTTACTGGGGAACGCCATTTCTTAGTCCAACGTTTGACAGTTCATTTGGTTCACTGCAATTCCCCAGTTTTATAGGCCCTGCCCTCTTTCTCTACGGCAGCCCGTGAGGTACGTATTAAAAAAAAAAAATCCAAAACATTACAAAATACCATTAAACCAAATAAATCACCAACAATGCAAACCAAAACAGACAAACATACATAAACAATCTGCAACAGTCTTAAATTAGAAATTCATTTAAATTGTTTAATTTAAATAAACTACAAATAATTTAGACATTTCATTTTACAATCCGTTACACTCCCACCAATAATGCATGAACCATTACTAAAATTATGCATTTAAAAGGTTTTTTTTTAAAAATCATGCAGATTGTTTAAAACATGCTCGTCTGTGTACATTAAGTTTACAAATCGTTTTCTAATAACACCACCAATTTTTGCACCGGTCTTCCTATTACTGAACTCTTAGAAATAATATCCCTACCTGATCTTTGTTCTCCTGTCCTCAATTTTACTTTTCGAACCAAGCCATCGCTATCAACAATTGTTTTCAACAACACGACCCAACTGCCACCTATTTCTTGGAGAAAATCCTCTTTTACTATTACAATATCATTTATTTTTAAATTGCGCCGAACTACATGCCATTTTTGTCTAATGGAAATATTCTGGAGGTATTCTCTCTTCCACCGACTCCAAAACTGCTCAACCAGAAACTGCACACGGCGCCAACGTTTTGAGGAATAGATATCCTCCCTCACAAATTTCCCTACAGGAGGCAAGGCAGACTCAGACTTCATCTGAAGCAGATGGTTAGGAGTTAAAGGTTCAAGAGAACCAGGGTCATTCATTCCCTTCAGTGTTAAAGGACGACTATTAATTATGGCCATGGCTTCATAAAAGAAAGTTCTTAATGAAGCATCATCAAGTTTTCCCAAGTTTTGTGATAGAGTAAAAGCTAATACATTTCGAATGGTTCGTATCTGACGCTCCCAAACACCACCAGCATGACTTGCTGATGGTGCATTAAAAATGAACTCACATTGATTTTCTGCCAGGAAAGACTCCAAATGTTTAGGACCACATTGTTTAAACTCATTTTGGGCTCCTACAAAATTTCTTCCTTGATCACAATATATCTGGCGAACGGCTCCTCTCAAACTAATGAAACAGCGCAGGCCATTAATAAAAGAATCTGTGGACAAATCCTCCAACATTTCAATGTGAACAGCTCTTGAATAAAGGCAGGTGAACAACAACCCATACCTTTTGTATTCCTTACGATTTCTTTTAACAATAAAAGGACCAAAACAGTCCATTCCACAATAGGTAAATGGTGCAGATGCTTCCAAGCGTTCTTTTGGAAGCTCAGCCATAAGTTGTTCTTCCACTGGACGTCTGATCTTCCTGCACTGCACACATTTATGAATCATCTGAGCCACCAACCTGCTGCAGCCAATAATCCAAAACCCATTAAGCCGGACCTGCATTTGAGTTTGACCTCTGCCTTGATGACTTACTTGATTGTGACAGTAAGACAAAATAAGATGAGTAACATGGCTGTGTTTTGGCAAAATCAGTGGATATCTAAAATCTTCACTAAGAGGTGAATGTTTTAATCGTCCACCAACTCGCAGCAGTCCATCTTTTACAATAGGATTCAAATTGAACAAAGGGCTAGAACGGGGAAGGATGTCTCCCCCTTTTAACAACCTCATCTCGGAGCCAAAAGCCTGTTCTTGTACAAGTTTCACCACTGATTTAACAGCATCTTCCCGTTCTTTAACACTCACCACGTTTGAATAGCATTTGTTGTGGCATCCAAGTCTTTTGATTCTGGCAACAACTTTAATCAATTTTGACCAAGATGAAAACTTAGTGAAACGTTCCAAAAAATCTGGAGTGTCATTAGCTGTAGGAACACTTATTAGACCATCCAAATCTCCTTGCTCCCACCATAAACCTCAGGTAACAGCGATGGTTAGACGTAACATAAAACTGGTGGAACATCCTTTCAATGTCACAAGTAATAGCCACAGCTTCTTTTCTGAAACGCAGGAGGATTCCAGTTAAAGAGTTGATCAAATCTGGACCAGTCAACAAAGTATCATTCAAAGAGATGCCACGAAATTTAGCTGAGCAGTCAAACACTACCCTTAACTTATCTGGTTTCTTTGAATGATACACCCCATGATGAGGCAAGTACCACACACAACCATCATTGGCATTTTCCTCAGAAACTAGTTCAGCATCTCCACAGTTAATGATAGACTCCATAAATGTTTTATAATGATTGTAGAACTGATCATTTCTCTTTAACCTTCTCCTCAGATGTTGTAAACGAACGGTAGCCAGTGTCTTATTGTTTGGCAACATAGGAAGGCAGGATGTTTTAAATGGAAGGGGCATCTCCAAATGGCCATCATCTTTTTGTATAATGTTTTCGCTCAGAAGTCGTATGAACCGAATGTCATCTTGGGAAACACATTTTCCTTCTGAACCCCTTTCATTAAAATCCAACTCCAAAGCTCTTAAAACATCAGAAGTTAATGGAGTGGGCATTTCTTTCACCATCACTCTGTGTACATATCTTTGGTTTCCTTGCCGATCTAAATGTGGATTAATTGCCCCAATAATACTCCAACCAAGAGCAGTCTTCTGAGCAAAAGGTTCATTTTCCCCACCAACAACAACTTCCAAGGGAGCCAAAGCAGAAGGACAGTCAAAACCAATAAGTAAACCTACTTCACAATTTTGCAAAGCAGGCATTTTGCCAGCTAGATGTTTAAGGTGAGGCCACTGTAATGCTGTACTTCTACTTGGTATGCAAGATGTATCAACAGGAATAAAGTCACGTGTATATGCTTGCCGCAACTGTATACAAGTATCAGAGAAAAAACTCCGAACCTGCAAGCCATACACATTTTGACTTGAAATGGGTGTATCAACAGAAACCATGGTACTAAGTTTTAACTGTACTGGTTTGGTTTCAACAATCAAGTTTCTCACAAGATCTTCTAAAACAAAGGAGGAGTCACTCTGAGTATCAAGGAGTGCATATGTAAGTATTTCCTTCCCAGGATCCTTCACAGAGGACAGGAAAACTGGAACAATACTTGATGTAGCAGAAATGTTTCGGATGAGTGCATGAGATAATACACTATGAGAAACCTGAGGTGTTTCTTCTGGAGTTATGGAACACTGCTGAGCAACATCATGAGATCTCACTCTCTCCTTGTGCAAACAAGTAGGATGATGCCGTCTACACTCCCCACAAACATGCCGCGTTTTACAATCTTTCAATAAATGACCTTTCCTTAAGCATCCAAACAAAAGATGGTTCTGATATATAAATGATCTTTTGTCTTCCATTGATTTAACTGCAAATGTAGGACATTTAGCAACACTGTGTGACATGTCTGCACAAACCAAGCAAGGCAGTTTAGATTTTAAACCATGAACACTTTCTTGTTTCTTAAACTCCGTACTGGTGTTAAGAACCTTTGCTTTCCTGGAAAGGTCATTTGAAGAAGTTCTAGACTTTAACAAAAATGGAGAAGCAACAGGGTTGCATACTATACGTGCTTCCTTTTGTATAAATCTAGAAAAACATTCAAAGGATGGATATTCTCCACATGCATCAAGTACTTCAACAACAACTCTACTCCATTTACGTAACCCAGTCTGGTAACTTCTTCAACATCTTATGATTTTCTTCACAGTCATTTAAGATGGACAGTCCCTTTACTTGAGGCATAGCCTCTTCACAACCTTTCAAAAAGTCAGCAAAATCTCTGAGAGACAATGGATCGTTTGGTGCAATCTTTGGCCATGACATAAGTTTATCCCTAAATGCTTTCTGGATGACAAATGGGTTTCCATACCTATCTTGTAAAACTGACCAAGCACCTTCATATGCGTCCTCAGAGCTTCTGTAAAAGAAACCTTCTACAGCCTTTCGGGCTTCTCCTGAAAGATAACTTTTCAGATACAACATTTTTTCTCCAGCAGAGATGGATTTTGAATCAATTAAAGTCGTGAATGATATTTTAAAGTCCACAAATTTCAAAGGGTCACCAGAGAATATAGCAGGTTCAGGAACAGGAAGGCGACTTAAACTCAATGAGCTCGTTAAGGCTTCAGCCAAGTTCACTGCAGGAATCTCAGCACAAACATGAGGTGGTAGAATTGATGCAACCTTTGCAGCTTTATGACTTGGGTGTTTCAGTGTTTGCTCTGATTTAACCTCAGACTTAAAATCAAGATTTCCCTTTTCAACACCATCTTCAAGTCTGCTGTAAACAGCAACCCGAGCTGCAGCCATCTTAACTTCCATGTCTGTTTGCATTACCTTTAACTTGCTCTTCTCTTCATCAAGCTGCTGTAGCACTTCAGCTTCCTTCTGCTTCATTTCTGCCATAATCTGGGACTCATGACATTTCCAGTCACATTCAAGTTTACTGACTTTAGCATGCTGAGCTTCAATCTCCAACATTGATCTAACTTGAACCCTTTTGGCTGCAAGATCAGCTTCTGCCATTACACGCCCCTGAGAAACCTTGGAGCTAGTAATTGATGAACTGCAGGGAGAACTTTCAATAGACGCTTCTCCAAAAACAGATTGATATTCATCTCTATTTAAGACTTCTCTCACTCTTTCCTTTTCAACTTCTTGATTAAAGTTTTCCTCAACAATACCCCTTTCTAAACGCTTACACACAAGATCATAAATCTCATTTGTTAATATAGTACAGGCATCTAGTTTCTGCACAATATCTGGAGTATTTAAAAAATTACGTTGAAGAAACTCATAATTCTGTTTCACTTTATCAAGACTGTTCTGGACTTGCTTATTTATTTCATCCAGATTCTCCTCAGAGCAGAAACCCTTTAGCTTCTTCCTTGCTTCTTGCAGTTTGTTTCCAGGATGCATAAGACTTAAGAAATGCCTTTATCTGTTTTGCAGACTCTTCTTCTCTGTACTGCTCTCCCTTTTCAGTCAACTTTCTTGTGCGAGGACCTGAAACCAACTCTTGTCCCTTTGGCTTTTCTTCAGTTTTCACATCTTCAGCAGAAAGATCCATTTCATTTGGCAGTGACATCTTAACTCTAAGACCTTACAGTGAAATTAAACCCACATTCAAACTTAACATTTAATTACAAAACACCATTGTTTTCTTTTTTTTTTTTTTTTTTTTTTTTAATAATTTTTTTCTTACATATGCTACTACCTTATAAATAATTCAGAATTTCATTTGACCCAATAGCGGTCTAAACTCAGTTCATAAATATCGAGCAGGTGCCGTTATTTCCGCGTTGATTGATCAGTCAATGTCTCACCGCTCCAGTGGTCATCTGTCAGATTCAGTTTTTGATACAAACTTGGATCCAGCGCGAAGACAGTTCCTCATTGTAGCGTTGATTCCGAGGAGCGACAAACTTCGGCGATGTCCGTACCAAACGTCTCACCGTCATTGGAAGGCGACACACGGAGACCTCGAGTTTTCACTGTAGCTGATCCCCAGTACTTGAATTAAAAAACAGTCGGTCTCGACAGGTGATATTGGCTTTATTTCTCCTTTGATGATTTTGCTGGATCATCGTCAGGTCACTTGACTTCAAAACCTCCATCATCATCACCATCATCATCACCATCACCGTGAAAACTAAACAAATACAAATATTAAAATACAACACAAATCAACAATACAACAACACACAAAAACGTACCTCGCTGCCTTTACTGGGGAACGCCATTTCTTAGTCCAACGTTTGACAGTTCATTTGGTTCACTGCAATTCCCCAGTTTTATAGGCCCTGCCCTCTTTCTCTACGGCAGCCCGTGAGGTACGTATTAAAAAAAAAAATCCCAAGACATTACAAAATACCATTAAACCAAATAAATCACCAACAATGCAAACCAAAACAGACAAACATACATAAACAATCTGCAACAGTCTTAAATTAGAAATTCATTTAAATTGTTTAATTTAAATAAACTACAATAATTTAGACATTTTTTTACAATCCGTTACATCAATTAAAAACACATTCTGTTTAGAATTGTTTTTGAAATGTAATATGTAACAATGTATTGTTTACTATATGACTTTGTGTTTATGATGTAAAGCACTTTGAAATGCCTTGCTGCTGAAATGTGCTACACACATAAAATTTGATTGATTGATTGATTGAGACGCGTTTTTTGTGCGTTTGCACCTGTTCCTGATTGCAGAGGCTCTGAAATCCTTGCTGGACTTTGGAGGTCAGAGGATCCCGGCCCACAGCATGATGCCACCTCTTCCAGCTGCATGCTGGGCCTCTCTGAGAGGAACCAGCTGTCCTTTGGGCTGGATGGAGGTTCTACAGAGGTTCTGATGGGTCTGGATCATGGCAGCGGACCGTGGCTCCTTGTCCTTCTCCTTCACAAGCCGCTGTGATGAAACGGACCCGACCGGAACCGGAGCGGGCGGGGGTCATGTGACCACCTGCAGAGCGCCAGAACAAAGCGGCTCCAGAAAACAAAGGAGCTGCAGATTGAGGTCAGTGTGTCACAACAGTCTGACCAGAACCGGAACCAAAACCAGCAGGATTCTGGTTCTGGAGCTGCGGGCCGCTTTGTGCAGTCTGGCCGTCGTCAGCAGCTGTTTCCATTTTATCCAGTTGAGCTTTAGGACAGCTGAGGCTCTGCAGGGAAGGGTCAAAGGTCATGTCCATACCAGGTGGGGTCCAGCAGCTTCCAGAGAGGAGAACATCTCATCAGCCTTTGACCTTCCCAGCAGGTTCAGGCCAACCTCTGACCTTTCCAGGGACTTCCTGGTTCCTGGCTGAACGAAGCCGCTTGGAGAATAATCCGGTTCCGGTCCAGACGACTCGCGGCTCCTCCTGCCACGTGAACCCAAAGGAACCGAAGCTTTCCAGATGTCTTCATCTGCTGCAGATTTCTCTTAGCTGAACCAAATGGCTCTGGAACAAAGGAACATTTCCAAACCACAACGTTAACCACGGCGCTTTACAAGGTCATCAAAATCAAGCAGGAAAGAACACAGAGCAATAAAATTAAGAAAATAAAGCAGATAAAAAGCAGTACGAGTAAAAGGCTAATAAGTGTGAAGAGGCAGCTTGTTCCAGAGTCTTTAGCTGCACATCTGGCTGGAAGACGCCGCGGCTCCTCAGGTCACGCAGGTCCAGAGGCTCAAATCATCGGCCCTCTGACCTTTAAAACGTTTCACAGGAAACCATGGAGGCAGCTTAGGGAGCCTGCTGGGACTGAGGAAGGTCAGGGAGAGGTCAGGGAGAGGTCAGGGAGAGGTCAGGGGGCCGCAGCTGAAGGATCCACCCACCTGTCCTACCAGACATAATGCTAAATGCTAATTGGACCGGTATAGCACTCCATCAAGTCCAGAGGACTCCAAAGCTTATTCCCCTTTGATTGTGCTGAGCTACTGCATAGTAGCCTTAGCTGCCCCACACTGGTGCCCCCTGCTGGTGCTGTGAACCACATCCTGCTACAACAGGAACCAACCCAGCCACAGCGGGCCGACAGGGGTCGCTGGTCGGGTCGCTGGTCTGTCACAGGTTTAGCTCTACCATAAGAACATAATTGGGGGAAAATGGCTGCCACTTGACAGCCAATGAAATGCCGCCAGCATGAAGCCTGTGGTTCGTCAACGGGGCCCTTCGGGAACCTCGGCCCTTCGCCGTGCAGGGAGCCAAACTCTGGGCAACTCAAACAAATAATATTAATACAGCATAGCAGAATTTTGACCTAGCAGTGTTAATGTGTGTTCACTCCATATAAACACTGTAAGATTAGAAAATAATATAATGAAGAAATGACTGCAATGCAAACTGAAGTGTAAACCGAGATGTGGGTCTGACTCTCTGTGGCCCGCCTTCTCGCTGTTCCATCAACAAAAGGACCCGTCCAGCACAGCGAAACCACGTCGGGTCCCAGGACAGACCCCTGGGGTTCACCACTACCAGCTGAGTTTTTCTCCACAGACGCTAGAAACGCCTTCAGATATCGCCTTCAGATAACGCCTTCAGATAACGCCTTCAGATAACGCCTTCGAGACGCAGCAGCGCGGCGTTCAGGCCGATGCTGGAGGCTGAGTTTGATATGAAACAGCAAAACTCATCAAGACATTTCAGGTTGTTGGAAAACCAGGTTTGGATCTGAAGGTACAGAGAACATCTGGATCATGTTGATTCAGTTTCAGGTCAAAGGTTATTTTCTCTTGTGTCGATCAAAGATGTCCTGGTCTGACCTGGAATTCTCCTGAATGTGTTTTCATCATGAAACAATCAGAAGCTGTTGGGAGGCTTGGTGGTCGACACGCAGTCCTGAAACGGACCAGCAGCTCAGAACAAACGGGTCCATCTCCCATGAAGAGGAGCCGAACATTCTGACCTGTTTTCTTCAACGGGACTCGGAGATAATTCAGCCCATCATGTGAGGCCGCCGTCGGTCAGCAAACGGTCACCGTGGAAAGTCAACATCCTGCAGAATGCGGGCTTTGTGGCGGTGCTGCCGCTGTAGCCGTCCTCTCATTAGAGGATGGCGTGACACGGAGACCTCCAGCATGGACACAATGTGTTTGAAACCCTGTCAGGACATCGCATGTCCTCAGTAAACAGGAAGCGGGACAATGGCGGGCCGTGTGCGCCTCATTTAACCGTTAGCAGCAGTAAACATCATGCGGAGGATTAAGCCTCATTATTTCACGTGTGAATCTGATGGAGGAGGGCGAGCTGATGACTGCTGGAAACAAGACCACCTGGATGGTCACATGACCCGGAAACATGTTGGTTACCTTTAAACTGCAGACGCTTTCAATTATAGAACAGGAAATATGCAGAGATGGTCACGCTAACTGAAAAGCTAGCTATGCTAACTGAAAAGCTAGCTATGCTAACTGAAAAGCTAGCTATGCTAACTGAAAAGCTAGCTATGCTAACTGAAAAGCTAGCTATGCTAACTGAAAAGCTAGCTATGCTAACTGAATGTTACTTTGTTTTACTTGTAATGTCAACTCACCTGAATGTTTACCTGCTTCCTCTTCATTCACTGACAGACTGTCTGTGATTCACATCATTTATTTCAGACAAGACCAGATTCTGCATTCATTCTGGCGCCCGCACAAGGCAGCACCACCCAGATGCAGCACATATAATGCACATCTCCTTTTTGCATCCTACGTCTTCCATGCAGAGCTCCTTGGAACCATGCATGTTATCCATCACTGACATTGTAGTCACTGAGATTTAACAGGGTCTCCTCTTCCTCCTCTTCCTCCTCTTCCTCCTCATCATCTCATTTAGCGCTAATGACTTGATGGGGCTTTAGCGGGCGCTCAGTAAGGCTGGTGTTAAAGGTGTCCCTGTCGTCTCAGGGTCACTTTGCTCCATGATGGCTGAAGTGCAGCGTTACTCAACAGCTAATCGGCGTCCATGACTTCCTGTCCCAAAGTGGAATGGGTTTTCCTGGAGCGGCGCTGTTTACTCTGCTGCCGTGTTGCTGCTGTGATGCTGCAGATAGAAAGGTCATGACCTCTCTGAGGAGCTAATCTGCTCACCTTGCTTCAGGAACAGCTGCCCTCTTCCTGACTTCACCAAATCCCAGCTTGGCTCCAGAATTTATTCAGTTACAGTTGCTTCAGTTTGCAGGTTATGAAAACTCTGATCATAGAAACGGGTTCTGCCTGGTTCTGCTTGGTTCTGACTGGTTCTGCTTGGTTCTGCTTGGTTCTGCCTGGTTCTGCCTGGTTCTGCTTGGTTCTGCCTGGTTCCGCCTGGTTCTGTCTGGTTCTGCCTGGTTCTGCCTGGTTCTGCCTGGTTCTGCCTGGTTCTGCCTGGTTCTGCCTGGTTCTGCCTGGTTCCGCCTGGTTCCGCCTGGTTCCGCCTGGTTCCGCTTGGTTCTGTTTGGTTCTGCCTGGTTCTGCTTGGTTCTGCCTGGTTCTGCCTGGTTCTGCCTGGTTCTGCCTGGTTCTGCCTGGTTCTGCCTGGTTCTGCTTGGTTCTGCCTGGTTCTGCCTGGTTCTGCCTGGTTCTGCCTGGTTCTGCCTGGTTCTGCCTGGTTCTGCCTGGTTCTGCCTGGTTCTGCCTGGTTCTGCCTGGTTCTGCTTGGTTCTGTCTGGTTCTGTCTGGTTCTGCCATCATGTTGTGGCGTTTCTGTGCTTTAAACTGATGCATTTATTACTGGCTGAGTCCAGGAGGTCCGATCCTCGCTGCAGGTCATGGTGAGCAGTACATGCCGCCCTCCTCTCAGATCAATTTCCACAGAAGAAGAAACGTGGAGGGGCTGCACATTTAGACTAAGGGTCACCAAGGGTCACCAAGGGTCACCGTCTCCAGCAGCCAATCCTTCACCTGAAATGTGGATGGAGGATTTAAAACCTGGAGGCAGCAGCTGCTTAGGCTCCCTCTGTAATTTTGTTAACATGAGAGTCCAGGTCAGGTTTTGCGTTTTCTCAGCAGCGTTTTGCAGAAGTTCTGCTGATGATGCTTCACCTGATCCAGGTGAGTTGGAACAGGTAAAACATGCAGGACCTGGAAGACGATCTCTGGACTGAACGTCCTTGTTGTCCTGTGACTCGTCTATTTGTGCTAATCTGCTGTGAAAGGAGCAGACGCCATCAGGCAGAGGCCAGCTGGCTGCTGCTGTTGTTGTTGTTGTTGTTGTTGTTGTGGAGTAAAGCGCTGCTCTGGTCACTGTTCCTAACGTAATGTTCCTGCTGCATGCTAAGCAGATTTACTGTAGTAGCTGTTAAAGATAGCTGGCAGCTTTTGCAGGATTGAGCAGGAATGTTCTAAAACACAGGTTGACCTTAAGCGCCACCTTAAGCAGGGATAAACCCAGAGTGGACAGCAGAGCCGGGCCAGTGTGTTTCAGAACCACGCTACGCTACAGCGGCCGGAGACACGTGGCTCTGGCTGCTCCAGTCAACGTGGTGCTGTCCTTCTGCAGCACGATGACAGGAAGCTCCTCAGCACGCGATGCAGGGAACAGGCTGCTAGCTCTGGCTGTTAGCATGCAGGCTGCTAGCTCTGGCTCTTAGCATGCAGGCTGCTAGCTCTGGCTCTTAGCATGCAGGCTGCTAGCTCTGGCTGTTAGCATGCAGGCTGCTAGCTCTGGCTGTTAGCATGCAGGGAGCTAGCTCTGGCTCTTAGCATGCAGGCTGCTAGCTCTGGCTGTTAGCATGCAGGGAGCTAGCTCTGGCTGTTAGCATGCAGGGAGCTAGCTCTGGCTCTTAGCATGCAGGCTGCTAGCTCTGGCTCTTAGCATGCAGGCTGCTAGCTCTGGCTGTTAGCATGCACGGAGCTAGCTCTGGCTCTTAGCATGCAGGCTGCTAGCTCTGGCTGTTAGCATGCAGGGAGCTAGCTCTGGCTCTTAGCATGCAGGGAGCTAGCTCTGGCTCTTAGCATGCAGGCTGCTAGCTCTGGCTGTTAGCATGCAGGGAGCAGGTCAGTCACTTGGGCAATAAGAAAATTTTAGGTGCAGCACACAGAGCAAGGGCAGTAATGATCAGGAGGCTGCTCTTAAAGGGCCAGAATCTATTTTCCAGGCAACAATCTTTTTCAATCCTACAGGCATGAAAACCCTAGAATCAAGCAAATTTTACTAGAAATTACTGAGCATCAGGACCTTGTGGTCAGATAGATGATTTTATCACAGAGTCAATTAGTTCAGTTGCAGTTCACCTCTTTATTCTGAGTCAAGCCAGCCTGTTCCCCTCCTGGCCTGTGGGGGCGCTGCACCAAGAACCACTGAAGGAAATGACACACAAACCTCTGAAGACACTGAGAGCAACTTCCTGTTTCATCAGATGAAACAAGATGGAAAACACACACACAAACACACACACATGCAAACACACACACACACTCACACACAAACACACACACATGCAAACACACACACAAACACACACACACACATGCAAACACACACAAACACACACACACTTTGCCACAAACTCATTAAATCAGTGGGAACATGGAGCTTTTCTCTATTTAATCACTTTATTGTTGCCAAGTCTTTGAGCTGCCGGGAAACACCAGATTAATGTCTGTGTGTGTGTGTTTGTGTGTGTGCATATGCGTGTGTGTGTGTGGGGGGGGTGTCTGTGTGTGGGTGCATATGTGTGTGTGTGTGTGTGTGTGTTTGTGTGTGTGTTGCTGTTTATTATATTTTCTCCAATTTTGCATCCAATTTCTCTTCAGTTGTTTTCAGTAAGTTTTCACTTTTCCTTTGGTAGCAATAAGCTGTGAACAGTTATACTGATAATCACTGATCAATCAGTTATACTGATAATCACTGATCAATCAGTTATACTGATAATCACTGATCAATCAGTTATACTGATAATCACTGATCAATCAGTTATACTGATAATCACTGATCAATCAGTTATACTGATAATCACTGATCAATCAGTTATACTGATAATCACTGATCAATCAGTTATACTGATAATCACTGATCAATCAGTTATACTGATAATCACTGATCAATCAGTTATACTGATAATCACTGATCATCATTGATCATCACTGATCAATCAGTTATACTGATAATCACTGATCATCATTGATCATCACTGATCAATCAGTTATCTGATAATCACTGATCATCATTGATCATCACTGATCAATCAGTCTCTCACCATTAAGCAGCAGCTCAAAGATTCATCCAGAACTGAACAGGAGAGTGAGCCTTGATGGTACTGAGCTCCATCTGCTTTCTGGACCAGAACCAGCAGGATTGGACCCTCAGGTGTTGCCAGCTCAGGTTTTGGCTCGTGCTGCTCGGATCAGAACCGTCCTTGTCTGGCGGTTCCCTCTCTGGTTCTGCTGAACTGGGTTTCTTGCTGAGCTCAGGAACAAAAGCCTGAGAATCTTTCATCTGATCTCCTCCCAGACTGGGTCAGCAGATCCCAAGGTTCTGATTGGGCCAGCTGTCTGCAGTGGACTGGTCAGCCAATCAGGAGTGGGCTTGCTGTGGGGCGACTCTGAGTGCCAGCCAATGGGAAACATTCTGGCTGGGTTCTGCAGTGGAACTGTAAATGATGGAGAAATGATATAAACAGAACCCGGTCCAGACCAAGGACTCTCCTTGAAGCAGGTTCTGACCCGGTCCGGCGGGCTCACCGTCAGCACCAGGCCGAGTCGGAACCACATGTGGAAGTGATGAAGCGGTCGTGATGTGATGCCTGAAAACTTCTGCTCCTTTTACAAGTTCTGCTCACAATCCAAGCTGTAAAAGTCTAAAAGTGGACTTTATTACCGCGCCGCCATGTGGGCCATAAAACGGCTTTTATTGAGCAGAACCATGTCGGGTCAACAGGATCGGCTCAGTTTTACGGTCCAATACAGAAGTTCTGACTGAAGCTGGGAGGAATCGCTCACTTCCCAGCTGCTTTTTCCTCCAAAAAGGTTGATAACTTTTTATGTTTTTGTGTTTAGTGTTAAGCTAAAATGTTGCTAATATTTTAGCTTATGGGAAGAGATGACCAGGGAACCGTCCAGCATTCCCAGTAAAGCCAGTAGCTCAGGACTGGTTGCAGCCAGACGAACTGGTTTGTTTCAGTCACACAAGAACAGAGTCGTCATTTGAAGCACGAAGCGGCGTTGAAATGAGGGAAGCTGAGCGTTTTGTGAACTTGGACACCCAGCAGGGTGACCCGCCTCTCGCCCTTTGACAGCTGGACAAGGGTGGAAGACAATGGACGGATGGACGGCAGGGGGGTCCGGGTTAGGACCTGGGGCCACAGGAAGGATTTCTGCGGCACGAAGGAATGATCCAAGCTTCATCTGACCCCAGTCTGACCTCTGAGAAGAGACATAGTGAAATCAACAACTCTGGACAAAAACCTCGTTCAGATCTGGGTCTCATTTTCAGAACGTCTGCATCACAGCAGCCTGGATACAGAATAAAGAGCAGCTGCACGTCTGTGGAGGCTCATGGTTGGCATTAGTCAAAGCTCTAGAATATAATGTTCAGTATCATCTTGACTGGAAGCTCTTGGCTTTCATTTCAACCAGGTTTGGAGCCTCTGACCAACACAGAGGCCGTTAGAGATGTTACATCAAAAATAACATTTTTCAACCCCTTTGGACCAAACAAGATACGTTTCTTTTATCTCAATGGTTTCCAGGGACACAAGAGTTAACAGCCCCAAGGAGTCAGAACATGTGTGATGTGCCTGTTCAGTCTGTCCACGGGAGGCAACTCTGAGCTGTAATATGAAGCTTCAGACTTGGGCCGGTTCTTGGTGTGTTAGATGAGTTTGTTAGTAAAATAAAAGTTCAGCAGTAATAGTAGAAATTGACACTTACATAGACCTTAAGATGCTGTCCATAAACCTAGTGTCATGAAATGGTGGTGTTTGAGGTGGTGAGGCAGGCGCAGGAGACCCAGGTAAGTGAATGGTGATCATTTAATGGTGAATCTCAGTCCACAAAACACAGTCAATAAAGCTGTCCGCGGCTAGGCAGCACGGCTGAGAGGAAGCCAGGGCTCACACCGGTAGCGACTACTATTACAGGCGGAAACTAACAAATGACGGCAGACAGAGACAAAGTACGACGACATATGACGATAAGGACCCAACGAGGAACAGAGGACACAGGAGGGACTAAATACACTGAGAGTAATCAAAAAAACGAGACACACCTGGGAACAATCAAGGGGGAGACAGGACAACGAGGAGACTCAGGACACAAAAACTCAGAATAACACAGAAAAACACGGAACCTGACACCTAGTTATCAGTTCTTCCATGATAGTATCCCAGCATGACCACAGAGACACAGCAGTGGGACGAGAAGTAAAGAGAAAAGATTCTTTTCAGATGCTTGGGGTCCTATTGACAGCATAATTCAGATTATTCTATTGCATTTCTACCAGCAGATGATAACCTAAGGCATACCAGTACCATACCCACATGGTACCATACCGGTACCATACCCACATGGTACCATACCGGTACCATACCCACATGGTACCATACCGGTACCATACCCACATGGTACCATACCGGTACCATACCCACATGGTACCATACCGGTACCATACCCACATGGTACCATACCGGTACCATACCCACATGGTACCATACCGGTACCATACCCACATGGTACCATACCGGTATCATGTGGGTATGGTACCATGTGGGTATGGTACCATGTGGGTATGGTACCGATACCATACCCACATGGTACCATACCAGTACCATACCGGTATCATACCGGTACCATACCCGCATGGTACCATACCGGTACCATACACACATGGTACCATACCAGTACCATACCGGTATCATACCGGTACCATACCCATATGGTACCATACCGGTATCATACTGGTACCATACCCACATGGTACCATACCGGTACCATACCCACATGGTACCATACCGATACCATACCCACATGGTACCATACCCACATGGTACCATACCCACATGGTACCATACCAGTACCATACCGGTACCATACCCACATGGTACCATACTGGTACCATACCCACATGGTACCATACAGATACCATACCCACATGGTACCATACCCACATGGTACCATACCCACATGGTACCATACCAGTACCATACCGGTACCATACCCACATGGTACCATACCGGTACCATACCCACATGGTACCATACCGGTACCATACCAGTACCATACCGGTACCATACCCACATGGTACCATACCGGTATCATACCGGTACCAAACCCACATGGTACCATATCGGTACCATACACACATGGTACCATACCAGTACCATACCGGTATCATACTGGTACCATACCCATATGGTACCATACCAGTACCATACCGGTATCATACTGGTACCATACCCATATGGTACCATACCAGTACCATACCGGTATCATACCGGTACCATACCCATATGGTACCATACCGGTATCATACTGGTACCATAACCACATGGTACCATACCGGTACCATACCCACATGGTACCATACCGGTACCATACCCACATGGTACCATACCGGTACCATACCCACATGGTACCATACCGGTACCATACCAGTACCATACCGGTACCATACCAGTACCATACCGGTACCATACCCACATGGTACCATACCGGTATCATACCGGTACCAAACCCACATGGTACCATATCGGTACCATACACACATGGTACCATACCAGTACCATACCGGTATCATACTGGTACCATACCCATATGGTACCATACCAGTACCATACCGGTATCATACCGGTACCATATCCATATGGTACCATACCGGTATCATACTGGTACCATAACCACATGGTACCATACCGGTACCATACCCACATGGTACCATACCAGTACCATACCCACATGGTACCATACCGGTATACCGGTACCATACCCATATGGTACCATACCAGTACCATACCGGTATCATACCGGTACCATACCCATATGGTACCATACCGGTATCATACCGGTACCATACCCATATGGTACCATACCGGTATCATACTGGTACCATAACCACATGGTACCATACCGGTACCATACCCACATGGTACCATACCAGTACCATACCCACATGGTACCATACCGGTATACCGGTACCATACCCATATGGTACCATACCAGTACCATACCGGTATCATACCGGTACCATACCCATATGGTACCATACCGGTATCATACTGGTACCATAACCACATGGTACCATACCGGTACCATACCCACATGGTACCATACCAGTACCATACCCACATGGTACCATACCGGTACCATACCCATATGGTACCATACCGGTATACTGGTACCATACCCACATGGTACCATACCGGTACCATACCCACATGGTACCATGCCAGTACCATACCGGTACCATACCAGTACCATACTGGTACCATACCCACATGGTACCATACTGGTACCATACCGGTATCATACCGGTACCATACCCATATGGTACCATACCGGTATCATACCCACATGGAATGATACCATGGTACCATTCTGGTACCATACCCACATGGTACCATACCGGTACCATACACACATGGTACCATACCAGTACCATACCGGTATAATACCGGTACCATACCCATATGGTACCATACCGGTATCATACCCACATGGAATGATACCATGGTACCATTCTGGTACCATACCCACATGGTACCATACCGGTACCATGCTGGTGCCATATCCACATGGTACCATACCAGTACCATACCCACATGGTACCATACCGGTACCATACACACAAGGTACCATACCAGTACCATACCGGTATCATACCGGTACCATACCCATATGGTACCATACCGGTATCATACTGGTACCATACCCACATGGTACCATACCGGTATCATACCGGTACCATACCCATATGGTACCATACCAGTACCATACCGGTATCATACCGGTACCATACCCATATGGTACCATACCGGTATCATACTGGTACCATACCCACATGGTACCATACCGGTACCATACCCACATGGTACCATACCAGTACCATACCCACATGGTACCATACCAGTACCATACCGGTATCATACCGGTACCATACCCATATGGTACCATACCGGTATCATACTGGTACCATACCCACATGGTACCATACCGGTACCATACCGGTACCATACCAGTACCATACTGGTACCATACCCACATGGTACCATACTGGTACCATACCAGTACCATACCGGTATCATACCGGTTCCATACCCATATGGTACCATACCGGTATCATACCGGTACCATACCCACATGGTACCATACCGGTACCATACCGGTACCATACCAGTACCATACTGGTACCATACCCACATGGTACCATACTGGTACCATACCAGTACCATGCCGGTATCATACCGGTTCCATACCCATATGGTACCATACCGGTATCATACTGGTACCATACCCACATGGTACCATACCGGTACCATACCAGTACCATACTGGTACCATACCCACATGGTACCATACTGGTACCATACCAGTACCATACCAGTATGGTACCGGTGTGGTACCGGTATGGTACCATGTGGGTATGGTACCGGTATCATACCGGTACCATGGGTATGGTACCGGTATCATACCGGTACCATACCCATATGGTACCATACCGGTACCATACACACATGGTACCATACCAGTACCATACCGGTATCATACCGGTACCATACCCATATGGTACCATACCAGTACCATACCGGTATCATACCGGTACCATACCCATATGGTACCATACCGGTATCATACCCACATGGAATGATACCATGGTTCCATTCTGGTACCATACCCACATGGTACCATACCGGTACCATGCTGGTGCCATATCCACATGGTACCATACCGGTACCATACACACATGGTACCATACCGGTATCATACTTATATGGTACCATACCGGTATCATACTGGTACCATACCCACATGGTACCATACCGGTACCATACCGGTACCATACTTATATGGTACCATACCGGTATCATACTGGTACCATACCCACATGGTACCATACCGGTACCATGCCCATATGGTACCATACCAGTACCATACCCACATGGTACCATACCAGTACCATACCGGTATCATACCGGTACCATACCCATATGGTACCATACCAGTACCATACCGGTATCATACCGGTACCATACCCGTGTGGTACCATACCGGTATCATACTGGTACCATACCCACATGGTACCATACCGGTACCATACCCACATGGTACCATACCAGTACCATACCCACATGGTACCATACCAGTACCATACCCACATGGTACCATACCGGTACCATACACACATGGTACCATACCAGTACCATACCGGTATCATACCGGTACCATACCCATATGGTACCATACCGGTATCATACTGGTACCATACCCACATGGTACCATACCAGTAACATACCCACATGGTACCATACCGGTACCATACACACATGGTACCATACCAGTACCATACCGGTATCATACCGGTACCATACCCATATGGTACCATACCGGTATCATACTGGTACCATACCCACATGGTACCATACGGGTACCATACCCACATGGTACCATACCAGTACCATACCGGTACCATACCAGTACCATACTGGTACCATACCCACATGGTACCATACTGGTACCATACCAGTACCATACCGGTATGGTACCGGTGTGTACCATACCGGTATCATACCTACATGGAATGATACCATGGTACCATTCTGTTACCATACCCACATGGTACCATACCGGTACCATACACACATGGTACCATACCAGTACCATACCGGTATCATACCGGTACCATACCCATATGGTACCATACCAGTACCATACCGGTATCATACCGGTACCATACCTATATGGGACCATACCGGTATCATACTGGTACCATACCCACATGGTACCATACTGGTACCATACCCACATGGTACCATACCGGTACCATACCCACATGGTACCATATCGGTACCATACACACATGGTACCATACCGGTACCATACCGGTATCATACCGGTACCATACCCATATGGTACCATACACATATGGTACCATACCGGTATCATACTGGTACCATACCCACATGGTACCATACCAGTACCATACTGGTACCATACCCACATGGTACCATACTGGTACCATACCAGTAACATACCGGTATGGTACCGGTGTGGTACCATACCGGTATCATACCCACATGGAATGATACCATGGTACCATTCTGGTACCATACCCACATGGTACCATACCGGTACCATGCGGCATGCTTCCTCCGTACCACAGCTGGTTCCCTCGCAGGTCCGGGTCGGTTCTCCTGGTGTGAACAGCCCCGTCAGAACTTTGGTGCAGACCACACAACTGGAGCCAGGCCCAGTTTTGGAGCTGGTCCTAATCCGGTTCCAAACTAGCTGTAGTCCGGTTCTGGTATGATTCCTGGATCCAAAAGAAAAATCCTTTTGGACCTGGATGTTGTTGCTGATTCTGTGGCTGGACTGAAGTCGGAGCGGATCTGGACTGTCAAAAATTATGGCTGCACTAATGTGACCAACAGCAACGCAGGCTGCGCGGCCGCCATCTTTGTTTTCTTGCTGGTCCGTCCAAGAGGAGCGACGATCATCAGCTTCATTCAGACATGATAGTCTGCTCGTTTGAAAGGAAAGGCCAACCAAACCAAAGCATCCCTGCTGCTCCGCTGGTTCCAGTCCACTTGGTGAGTCTGGGTCACAACTGAACAGAACCAGTCGTTTCCAACCTGATGCTGGATGTTCAAACAGGACAAAGTTCAGCTCCGGTCCGTCTTACCAGAGAAACACCAAATGATTTTTCTCGTTATTCGGCGTCTTAGCGTGGCGGTCGGCCTCAGGCGGACTTTATTTTTGGAAAGCTCAGGCTTTTATCTGGATTTGTGTGACTGGTTGAGTGTTTGGATTGTTACAGACGTTCACCAGCAGCTGTTTTATCTCACGGGGCCTCGGCTCCTGAGCCAACATGGAGGTGTGAGGTGAAGGCCTGACAACAGCTGGATTTATGAAGAGCTCCAATCTGCCTCTTACTTACCCAGAGAAAGTCAGTCATCTTTGGTAAACTGGAGCCATGAAAACTTGTTCCATCATCAGCCCATCTTCTGTCCGTTCCTGTTCCTGGCTCCACCTGGTCTGTGGATCCTGATGAATACCCATCATGCATCAGGACGCAGAATGATCCAGCCTCGTCGTGCTAACATAACAGGATGGGGACCAGCTGAGCTGATCTGCTCAGACAGGAAGTAAAGAAAAGCTGCAGAGGGAAGGGTCCCCAAAACCAGGGAAGAAAACGCAGAAGAAACATCTTAGATCCAGGTGAAGGTCAAGTAAAGGTCAGGTGAAGGTTGGGTGAAGGTCAAGTAAAGGTCAGGTGAAGGTTGGGTGAAGGTCAAGAAAAAAGGTTGGGTGAAGGTCAAGTAAAGGTCAGGTGAAGGTTGGGTGAAGGTCAGGTGAAGGCTGGGTGAAGGTCAAGTAAAGGTCAGGTGAAGGTTGGGTGAAGGTCAAGTAAAGGTTGGGTGAAGGTCCAACAAGCTGAAAGCTTCTGACTTCAGGTTCTTTCAAATCAGCCACCTGATCTCAGCAGAGAGGAGAATAAAACTGAAATCTCTCGTCGCACAATAACTTAATTTCTAACTACTGATTATTCCCTGAAAAGGTAAGTGAATTACTTTACTGACTACTTGGTGTTAAAAGTAGCTGAGGTGGTGAAGAACCTCCTGAACTGTAGTTGCAGCTCTCTGCTGCCACCACCTGGTGGGAGGTGCCGTGCTGCGTTTGTTTCAAATATTGGTTCAGTATTTTTGGTGCTCGGTTGCTTGATGGGTTGGTAGACTGCTTTTAATGTTCCCTCATTGCAGCTGTTATAAGTTGATTTCATACAAGAGTCGACAGTAAATATGCAAACACAGTAATAAAATAACTGAAAAGAAACACGAATCTCTGTCCTCCATTATCGTTTCGCCGCTGCTGGTTTGACACAGGAGGAAACGACAATAGATCTGCTTCCTGAGGGAAACTGTAATGTTTATTACAGATATGTTTTTTTAATTATAATCAGAGTGAGGTACTTTCTTTCAGATACATTAAGATTCAGGTAGAGCGATTATAAAACGAAGCATCGCTTGAAAAAGATCCAAACTACTTATTGAATTCCAAAGGCTTGATGTTATTTTGTTGCATCAGTAAATGTAATCTGATTACTGGATTTGAAATAGCGGTGTGTTTAATACTTGTTCCTGGAAACGGGTCAGAGTAGCACATTATTAAGTACCTAGAACTCAGTCAGTGAAACCGCTTTCAGATGGTTCCTGGGTAATCTAGGCCTCAGGAAGCATTTGATGGACTGAAAGGTCCAAACAGGAAGGCTCAGACCTGGACCTTTGGGTTCAGTAGGAAGGACCGAGCTGGGGACAGAGGTCAGAGGTCGGACAGGTCTTTAGCCGGAGCTGTCCTCTGATGACCTCGAACACTGGGCAAAGGGTCGGTTTCAGAGGAAACTGTCTGAGCTGAAGATCCAGCTCCTCAGGGAGGACAAGAGACAAGAAGCTCATTTCAGTTTGGCTGCCTCAGCGTTCCACTGCAGATGAAGCAGCTAACCAGGAACGCCTTCAGGACTCTGGAAGACCTTCTACAGGATGCTGCTGCATCGTGGAGAGGCCTTCAGAGGCCTAAGGGAACTCTTCTGGATCCTCACCAATAGTTCTGTCCATCATCCTTCTGCCAAGGTTTTTCTAGAGAATTGTTGTGGTAGTGACCAACTGAACGTCAACCATGGTCTGCCAGGTCCTGGACATGTTGGTCTCACTGGTTGGTTCAGTCTGTCAGTGAGGACAACAGGAAGAGGAATGAAGGATGTGTGTGAGAGAGAGAATGGTTCATCTGAGCAGCGTCTAGCTCCACATGCAGAAACAATGAAAGCTCAGAGCTCGGCAGTCTGACCTGCAGATGACGCATCATGAGTCGCCATGAGGTCTGGCCTCGTCATCGAGGCTGACTGCTGAATGCCGAGGAGGCCAAAAGACCAGGCTGACACATGACCTCAAAACATCTGCTAATCAGGACTATGCTGACCTCAGACAGAAGATCAGAGGTCACGAAAACAGGCTGAAGCAAAGCAGAGCAGCAGAAACTGTCAACTTTGGAAGGTTCAGAAAGTTTATTCAGTTTACAGGACCTCACTGAGGGTTCCTGGGCACACCTTCCCAGTCCGGTCCGCTTAAAACTGACTCCGGTCCACCTTGGCCCGACTCCGGTCCGACTCCAGTCCGCTTTGGCCCGACTCCGGTCCGACTCTGGTCTGACTCCAGTCCGCTTTGGCCCGACTCCGGTCCGACTCTGGTCCGACTCCAGTCCGCTTTGGCCCGACTCCGGCCTGCTTCAGTTGAACTCTGTCCATCCTTTCCTCTCTGGTCTTGTCTGACCAGAACACTTGATCCAGGAATGTGGCCTCTGTGGCCTGGAGATGACCTCTGACCCCTCCTAAACTGATAGTCAGCTGCTGGTTTTATTAGCGTTAGCTCGGCTGTGCTGACCAGGATCTGGTTTCTTGGTGAAGCCTGATCCTGGGGTTGTTAGGCTGTTTTTAGTTCTGACCCAGTTTCAGCTTCAGATCTGTTTACCTCTGTGATCCAGACATGCAGCTCCATGTTGGAGACGGTTCCCGTCAGTAAACATGGCGTCCGTCATCGCCCTCAGCATCAGATGGAAAGATAAACCAGCCTGAGGTGGCGAGGAGGAGGAGGAGGATGAAGAGCGCGTTTTGGCAGCTGTCCTGCTGCGATATGCCGGTGAACTCTGGCCTCTTTTCTGCCTTTCAGGGAGATCTTGTTGTCGCCATGGAGGAGTCACGGTCTGTTTCAGAAGCTGAATGAGAGCGGGATGCTTGGATTAGACCCTGATCCTCTCAGTTTTTATCAAAACAAAGCAGAACGGGTCGGATGCCAGAGTAAACACCAAGAATAAAGCTGAGCAGAGATTACTCCGTCTCCTTGCTGCTGTTTGATTCCAGGCGTTTGGTGCCAACATATTTCATGTTGTTGTGTTTTTATCTCCAGCTCAGGCTGCGGCGCCTTCCTGCCAGGACAGGAAACAGAATGTAGGTCAGATCTTTGATTAGGCCATCCGCCAGGAATCGATGAGCTCAGACAGAGTGGACCCGGGTCAGGCTTCGGATCAGTTGGTTCTGCTGAGATCGAATGGCAAGAAACAAACATGGCCGCCCTGCGATCTTCTCTGGGAAGAACCAGTGGAAGGTCCAGACCTTCAGAACCAGTTTAGGGTCCAGGGCAGTTCCTTGTTTGCTGGATTTCCGATGAAATGGTTCTGGTTCTGTCAGGTTGGGTCAGGTCCACTACAGTAAAATCAGAGCCTGCAGCAGCATTAGCACCCACGATGCCCAGCTACAGTGACTCAGGAAGTCCAAACAGACATTCATTTTCTGGACTTGGTTCTGATCGAGATCGGTCTGGATTCACATCAGAGCCTCCGAAAGTGGATCTGGGTCCGGTTGTTTGGTCGCTGTCAGAATCGCGGGACTGAAACTGTCTGAAGAGGTCCGTGGAGCCGGTCCGTGGAGCCGGTCCGTGGAGCCGGTCCGTGAGCCGGTCCGTGGAGCCGGTCCGCCCCGCTGTGGTCCGGTGGCCATATTGTGCGAACCGGACACGCTAACACAGAGAAAGCAAAACAACATGAAGCCTCAGTTCCTCCTCATTCAGACCTTCAGTGAGGAAGCGCCGTCCTCATCAGGTCCCACAGCCACAGGAGAAACGTGGGAACCGCACCAGACGTCTTGAGGCCCGGTTACAGCGGAGGGTTCTGCTGCTGACGGGGGATTGTCACCAACGGATCCGGAGACGATGCGACCGAACGGCGATGGTTCCTGCTTTCCGTGGTTCCTGCTTTCCGTGGTTCCTGCTTTCCGTGGTTCCTGCTTTCCGTGGTTCCTGCTTTCCGTGGTTCCCGCTCCAGAGGCTTCCTGCGGAGGAACGCGTCCCGTCTTGAGCAGGAATGTTTGACTGAAGCCTGGAGCTACGATCATTTTCAGATGTTTCTGCCATAGCACAGGGTCAGAGGTCAAAGGTCAGGGGGTTTCTGAATAATCTCGTTTTTAGTTGAGCTTTGTTCGGGTTTTTGTGCCATTAGAGGCCAGGACTCGGACTCTGGACTCGGACTCTGGACTCGGACTCTGGACTCGGCAGGAGACCAAACTCCCAGCAGATGTCGTGTCCTGCTGGTCCGGTTCAGTCGGAACCGCAGCAGGAACAGAACCGAAGCGACACAGTGATCCAAATGGGGCTTCAACAGTGTGATTTTGGCCCCGACCCCTTTAATGGAGGGCAAACAGGAAGAGGAGAAACTCCTGCCACAGCCTTCCTCCACGGCCAGGGGGCGCTACAGAGCCGTCTGGCGAAAGCTGCTGTTGATCACAAATAAAACGCCAAACCATTAATGAAGTGCAACCCAAGTTCATAGACATGTTTTATTCTATTCTTTATATTTATTCTATTAGCAGCCAGCAGAGTGTTGGTTCAAATTCTCTGCATAAAGAGCATAAAACCTCTAGAATACGACTATTGTTAGCTTAGCAGAGAGGTTCCACTAAACTGCCTTCTGATTGGCTGGAGCATAAAGGGCAGAGCAGGAGCTCCAGGCTGACCTTTGACCTCCTGAACACCTGAAACCAGAACTTCTGCATTGAAACTGGAGAACCTGAGCTCCCCTCAGCCCTCGGCCTTCTCTGACCCAAAACTGTTTTGTTTCTGTTCTGGTTCTGCTCTGTGTGTCTGGTGGAGCCGTTGGGTCGGCAGCCTGAAGCATGCTGGCCCATTTTGTCCCTCCGGGTCGCAGTGACCTTTTGTGTCTTACAGCAGAACTGAGCCGAGCCCCGCCGCCAACACACACACACACACACACACACACACACACACACACACACACACACACACACACACACACTGTCTGCTGCTGAATGCTGCGGTGCAGCAGCAGTTTTATGTTCTGATTCAAGCTTTTCCCTCCAACATGACTCGCCTCTACTGATGAACAGAACCCAGAAGAACCTGGTTCCATCAGCTGCTGATTTTGAGTTGGGTTCAACCCAGTCAGTCCAATCGCTGTGAGCAAAACGTCGTCCCGGCTGTTAGGGATGTGCACAACAGAACCCAACAGAACCAGGATGTTCCAGAACCAGGTTGGAGCATCCAGACGATCGGGTCGAGATGATCCAGGTTCCTGGATCATCTCGATCAATGAATTCAGAATCAGAAATCAGAACTAGAAATAACCGGTGATGATGAGGAGGAGCAAACAGAGGAAGAGTATGAAACAATGAATGAGACTCACTGTTTTAAACTGATCTAATGGTAATGACATAATAATTCAAGCTCATTCTTCCAACAAATAAATGCACTTTAATTTCAAAAGATGCTGGAACTGGAACAAAATAAATCAACCAAAAGCAAAATGGACTCTGTCTTCATTATCTAAATAAAACTAAACAACATGAAACCAAAGTGGAAATAAAACCTGTTTAACCAAAGAGTGCAGATTATGAAGTCTGTAATGCCTTCAATAATCGTTCGATTTAGATTGAGGTCAAATCCGACCGTCTGATTCGCTCCTCCGTTACGCCGAGGTCCAAGAAACAATAAAACCGATCAATGAAATAAGGTCGATAATGTTCATTTATCTTGCAATTAATTGATTTATTGTTTATTGCAACAGGCTTAATGCACATTTTGAAGTAATTATGAGTTTTGGCATAATACCAATAATATTGTTTTAGGCACAATAATTATTAATTAATTATTTAGGCCAACATGTTGCAGTAACCGTGGATCCAGGGTTAGAGTCATCTCTGACGTTTCTGTCGGCTGCAGGCTGCACTTCCTGGACGGTTTCTGACGTCCTGCCAGATGAGAGCAGGCTGAAGCTTCACTCAATCATTGTCTGTCATGAAGAAGAAAACATCTGGCGCGACTATAAATTTGTCTTTAAAATTGTTAGAAGTACGCCTCTGCATAACATGTATCCTCATTAACATATAAGAGAATAAAATAAGAAAAAAATATGGACCCACTTACAACAAAGAATAGCTTTATGAACTATAACAGGAAAGATTTAAAGTGCATCTGAAATTCAACAATAAAATTAAATCCTTAAATAAACTGAAAAATTTGTGACGTCTTTGGACGTCTTTGGTCCTCTTTGGACGTCTTTGGTCCTCTTTGGACGTCTTTTTTTTCTCAACGCTGTTAAATATTTGCTCATGGTGTCTCTTCAGGGTCTGTGACACTTCTTGCTCATACTCTGTGCTGCGTGCAAAGCGTCCATGCTCAGTGCAAACAAAACCCCGACACCACTGACCTCACATCCTGCCAAAGAGAGCGCCACTATTTGAGAAGCGCTGGTCTGTGCTGACCCTCAGCAGAGCCACGATTCACATGCTAGCTCAGCTAGCCCTCTGCTAGCATAAGGCTAGCAGCCAGAGATGCAACTGGCAGCTCTGCCGAGACCAACAACTAAATATTCATTTTATTGAATGTTTTGGGTTCATTTGTTCAGTTCTCTTAGGGATTCAAAATGTCTTCTTGAGTCAGTGCTGCAGCAGGAGCTGCAGCAGCAGCAGGAGACCTTCTGCAGTGGAGGACATGTGAGGACATCAAGTCTCCTCCATGCGACAACACAGAAAATGCTGCTTAGGATGCATATTTCTGCTAAGCTGAGTTTGGTTCTGGTGAGGTTTGGGTTCCTCTGCAGACCCAGAGAGGCTCAGCAGGACCGGCTGATGAGATCCAGATGTTGGAGTTGGATCAAACACGCCGAGCTGCGATTGATCCCCAGCAGTGACGCAATACAACATCCAGCTAACTGAGCCAGAACCAAGATCCAGAACCCAGACCCAAGTAACTCGACTGTCAGCAATGGGCTGCTGGAGGTTCTGGAGGTTCTGGAGGTTCTGGAGCTTACAGTGACCTTTGACTGTGGACCCCGCTGTGGTTTTGTGGATTTTGTGGTTCAGCCTTCCTCTGAGCGGCGTGCCGCAGGGCTCTGCTTTAGCTCTCTTGGTTTTCTCCTTGTTGCCTCTGGGATTTATTGCAAACCACCAAAACGTTAAATTGACTTGTTATGCAGATGATGTGATATTTACTCACCAGGCAGAACTTTCTGTTCCTGAACGACCAGCAAGCAGCTGGCCTGGGAAATTTCACCAAAACAACTTGACAAACGAATCTCTGTTCTCCAGATTTGCTTATTTTCAGCCGCTAACCCAGATCAGGCTGTTTTCACCCGTTTGACCAACTCCAAGACTTCGCCGTCTCATCTGCCATTCTCCCGTTTTGGTCGGCAAACCACTGCACTCTGCCCTTCTCCCATATTGGTATCTTTAGTATCTTCCTGTAAACATCCCGTTTTACGGTAATGATGGCGCCCAACCTGGCAACGCTTCTGGTTTTATCTAGTTTGTTCTGCGATGCTTTGCTGTTTCTGCTCTTTTACCACTTGCTGTGTTGGCCTTTGACCCTGAAGCAGTTTGGTCTCCACTGTGGTTGATTGATGGATTGATGTGAGAGAACATGGTGGAAACCTGGACCTACTCCTTCAGCAGTTGTGAAACAGTCAGCAGGTTGTTGTGCAACGCTGCAGCATCCATCATGACTCCATGTCCTCCAGCTTCACGCCGCATCGAGCATGTATCAACTATCAGAAGTGCAGAGAGCATCCAGAGGACACACATCTGCTAACACTCAGCCCCCTGTGAGACACAGTGTGTGTGTTAGGGGCGGCTTAACCTGACATGATGACCTGCATAAATCTGTCCACAGACAGAGGACTCACCTCCCTGCTGAGGACAAAGACACGTCTCTGGAAATCTGAAGTAGCCACTCAGCTCTGTGTTTATAGAAATGTTAAGGAGTCATGAACTCAGATGAAGCCATTGACACCTGGACTAAAAATAAGACATCTTGTCTGAACAAGTCTGACACCAAGTCAGTGTTCCCTCCAGGTGCAGAGGCGCTCCGGTCCAGGTGAGGCGGGACATTCTGGGTGGAAATACGGCAGGCCGCCGAGCCGATCCGGGTCAGGAGAGGTCACAATAGAAGAATGAGCGTTCCTGACCTGACCTGACCTGGATCGGAAAGGATGGGTAAATCCAACCAAAGCTAACATGTTAGCCTAGCGCTAGCAGCAGAAATGGCTCCTGGTCTTCAGCCAAAGACTAAAGAGAAATCACTAAACTCTGACGCCTCCATCTGGTTTCATCTGCTGAAACAGGAAGTTGCTCTCAGTGTCTCCAGAGGTTTTAGTGTCGTTTCCTGCAGAGGTTGTTGGTGCAGCGCCCCCACAGGCCAGGAGGGGAACAGGCTGGTTTGGGTCAGAACCAGATGTTCTGGATCCAGTAGAACTGGGTCTACTGGACCATCAGGTTTGAGTTAGAGACCGTGTGTTCAGGAAAATCAGGATGTTTAAACATCTTTTCACTCAGAGGGAAACAACAGTCTCTGTTTCCCTCTGGATGGAAACTCTTCTGGATTCAGGATTTCATCACATCCATTGTCTGGTTTTGGTTCTGGTTCTGGTCCAGACCACACTGCTGTGTGAACCAACCCCCCACAGCTGGGCGGTCCTTTATTCCAGGAAGCGGGCCGTTTGATTGGGTCGTAATGCTGTCAGCAGTTTTCTGCAGAATTGAGGAATGTGAACATCTGATGGTTGGATCTGGTGTCTCGATGACAGGAAGCATTTCCTCTCATCTCGTGTCCAGAACCTCCAGGAACACGGCGTGCTGGCGGGTCGGCTGCAGCCGTCTCCCTCTAACCGGGTCAGCGGGATCTCAGGACCGATCCGGTTCTGTAAGAATCCCTTTGAGCTCATCACAAGGGGATTCTGGGAGGATTTTTCTTCCAGAACATTCTGGTGAGCATGAGGAAGAGGAGGAGGTCTGCTGACGATGGAGGAAGGCTCCCGCTGACGGGCCAGGCCATTATGAGAATAAAAACCTGAACACTGCTGCCCCAGGTGCTGGACAAGCCGGGTCCTCACAGGAAGTGATGTCATATCTGCTGTCAGTCACTTCCTGCAGGACAGCAGACGGTTCCCAGAGAACAGGAAGTGATGTGGGAGAAGTTGAGGTGCTTGGGGAATCTCTCTGTCTCAGCTTCATGTTTCATGTTTCTCCCAAACTTCCGCCCGACCCCAAAGCAGCAGCAGGGCCGAGCGAGGAGCAGGAAATGACCCCTGCTGTTCTGGGTGTCCAGGGGCCAAAGCTGCAGGAACCGAATGTCTTTGCAGCAACAAGACGAGCGAGAAAAATTCCCCTCAGAGATTTAATGACCCCCCACCACACTCCTGCCGCGTTTTCCTCTTCCGTCCGTTTCTGCTCTCTGTTTCTTGGTCAGCAACCTTCTGGCGCCCTCCAGTGGTCAGGCTAGTGAACTGCACTAGCGCCATCAGGGCCGTGCAGAGCCCTTTGGAGGGCCGGGGGCTCAAAGTTAAAAAGGGGCCCATTGAACAAAGTCTTAAAACACGGAACAGCAACAACCATATGA